>NW_028116539.1:0-44374 GCF_964273445.1 Streptopelia decaocto | reverse complement strand
TTTCAAATCCCTCTCATAATTGTTGAAATTCTGTTGAAGCTTTTAAAATTCTCTCTAGAATTTAAAAAATCCATGTCCACATGTTTACAATTTCAGTCAAAAAATGGCTAAAATTCCAGTTGAAATTTTTTCAAAGTCCCTTAAAAATTTTCCAATTTTTGTCCCAATTCTTCCCATTCCCCTTGAAACTTTTCAAATCCCTCTCAAAATTGTTGAAATTCTGTTGAAGCTTTTAAAATTCTCTCTAGAATTTTCAAAATCTATGTCCACATGTTTACAATTTCACGTCAAAAAATGGCTAAAATTCCAGTTGAAATTTTTTCAAAGTCCCTTAAAAATTTTCCCATTTTTGTCCCAATTCTTCCCATTCCCATTGAAACTTTTCAAATCCCTCTCATAAATGTTGAAATTCTGTTGAAGCTTTTAAAATTCTCTCTAGAATTTAAAAAATCCATGTCCACATGTTTACAATTTCATGTCAAAAAATTGCTAAAATTCCAGTTGAAATTTTTTCAAAGTCCCTTAAAAATTTTCCAATTTTTGTCCCAATTCTTCCCATTCCCCTTGAAACTTTTCAAATCCCTCTCAAAATTGTTGAAATTCTGTTGAAGCTTTTAAAATTCTCTCTAGAATTTTCAAAATCCATGTCCACATGTTTACAATTTCACGTCAAAAAATGGCTAAAATTCCAGTTGAAATTTTTTCAAAGTCCCTTAAAAATTTTCCAATTTTTGTCCCAATTCTTCCCATTCCCATTGAAACTTTTCAAATCCCTCTCAAAATTGTTGAAATTCTGTTGAAGCTTTTAAAATTCTCTCTAGAATTTTCAAAATCCATGTCCACATGTTTACAATTTCACGTCAAAAAATGGCTAAAATTCCAGTTGAAATTTTTTCAAAGTCCCTTAAAAATTTTCCAATTTTTGTCCCAATTCTTCCCATTCCCATTGAAACTTTTCAAATCCCTCTCAAAATTGTTGAAATTCTGTTGAAGCTTTTAAAATTCTCTCTAGAATTTTCAAAATCCATGGCCACATGTTTACAATTTCACGTCAAAAAATTGCTAAAATTCCAGTTGAAATTTTTTCAAAGTCCCTTAAAAATTTTCCAATTTTTGTCCCAATTCTTCCCATTCCCATTGAAACTTTTCAAATCCCTCTCAAAATTGTTGAAATTCTCTTGAAGCTTTTAAAATTCTCTCTAGAATTTTCAAAATCCATGTCCACATGTTTACAATTTCACGTCAAAAAATGGCTAAAATTCCAGTTGAAATTTTTTCAAAGTCCCTTAAAAATTTTCCAATTTTTGTCCCAATTCTTCCCATTCCCATTGAAACTTTTCAAATCCCTCTCAAAATTGTTGAAATTCTGTTGAAGCTTTTAAAATTCTCTCTAGAATTTTCAAAATCCATGTCCACATGTTTACAATTTCACATCAAAAAATTGCTGAAATTCCAGTTGAAATTTTTTCAAAGTCCCTTAAAAATTTTCCAATTTTTGTCCCAATTCTTCCCATTCCCATTGAAACTTTTCAAATCCCTCTCAAAATTGTTGAAATTCTGTTGAAGCTTTTAAAATTCTCTCTAGAATTTTCAAAATCCATGTCCACATGTTTACAATTTCACGTAAAAAAAATGCTAAAATTCCAGTTGAAATTTTTTCAAAGTCCCTTAAAAATTTTCCAATTTTTGTCCCAATTCTTCCCATTCCCCTTGAAACTTTTCAAATCCCTCTCAAAATTGTTGAAATTCTGTTGAAGCTTTTAAAATTCTCTCTAGAATTTTCAAAATCCATGTCCACATGTTTACAATTTCACGTCAAAAAAATGCTAAAATTCCAGTTGAAATTTTTTCAAAGTCCCTTAAAAATTTTCCAATTTTTGTCCCAATTCTTCCCATTCCCCTTGAAACTTTTCAAATCCCTCTCAAAATTGTTGAAATTCTGTTGAAGCTTTTAAAATTCTCTCTAGAATTTTCAAAATCCATGTCCACATGTTTACAATTTCACGTCAAAAAATGGCTAAAATTCCAGTTGAAATTTTTTCAAAGTCCCTTAAAAATTTTCCAATTTTTGTCCCAATTCTTCCCATTCCCATTGAAACTTTTCAAATCCCTCTCAAAATTGTTGAAATTCTGTTGAAGCTTTTAAAATTCTCTCTAGAATTTTCAAAATCCATGTCCACATGTTTACAATTTCACATAAAAAAATGGCTAAAATTCCAGTTGAAATTTTTTCAAAGTCCTTAAAAATTTTCCAATTTTTGTCCCAATTCTTCCCATTCCCATTGAAACTTTTCAAATCCCTCTCAAAATTGTTGAAATTCTGTTGAAGCTTTTAAAATTCTCTCTAGAATTTTCAAAATCCATGTCCACATGTTTACAATTTCACGTCAAAAAATTGCTAAAATTCCAGTTGAAATTTTTTCAAAGTCCCTTAAAAATTTTCCCATTTTTGTCCCAATTCTTCCCATTCCCATTGAAACTTTTCAAATCCCTCTCAAAATTGTTGAAATTCTGTTGAAGCTTTTAAAATTCTCTCTAGAATTTTCAAATCCATGTCCACATGTTTACAATTTCACGTCAAAAAATGGCTAAAATTCCAGTTGAAATTTTTTCAAAGTCCCTTAAAAATTTTCCAATTTTTGTCCCAATTCTTCCCATTCCCATTGAAACTTTTCAAATCCCTCTCAAAATTGTTGAAATTCTGTTGAAGCTTTTAAAATTCTCTCTAGAATTTTCAAAATCCATGTCCACATGTTTACAATTTCACATCAAAAAATTGCTGAAATTCCAGTTGAAATTTTTTCAAAGTCCCTTAAAAATTTTCCAATTTTTGTCCCAATTCTTCCCATTCCCATTGAAACTTTTCAAATCCCTCTCAAAATTATAGAAATTCTGTTGAAGCTTTTAAAATTCTCTCTAGAATTTTCAAAATCCATGTCCACATGTTTACAATTTCACGTCAAAAAATTGCTAAAATTCCAGTTGAAATTTTTTCAAAGTCCCTTAAAAATTTTCCCATTTTTGTCCCAATTCTTCCCATTCCCATTGAAACTTTTCAAATCCCTCTCAAAATTGTTGAAATTCTGTTGAAGCTTTTAAAATTCTCTCTAGAATTTTCAAAATCCATGTCCACATGTTTACAATTTCATGTCAAAAAATGGCTAAAATTCCAGTTGAAATTTTTTCAAAGTCCCTTAAAAATTTTCCAATTTTTGTCCCAATTCTTCCCATTCCCATTGAAACTTTTCAAATCCCTCTCAAAATTGTTGAAATTCTGTTGAAGCTTTTAAAATTCTCTCTAGAATTTTCAAAATCCATGGCCACATGTTTACAATTTCACGTCAAAAAATGGCTAAAATTCCAGTTGAAATTTTTTCAAAGTCCCTTAAAAATTTTCCAATTTTTGTCCCAATTCTTCCCATTCCCATTGAAACTTTTCAAATCCCTCTCAAAATTGTTGAAATTCTGTTGAAGCTTTTAAAATTCTCTCTAGAATTTTCAAAATCCATGTCCACATGTTTACAATTTCACGTCAAAAAATGGCTAAAATTCCAGTTGAAATTTTTTCAAAGTCCCTTCAAAATTTTCCAATTTTTGTCCCAATTCTTCCCATTCCCATTGAAACTTTTCAAATCCCTCTCAAAATTGTTGAAATTCTGTTGAAGCTTTTAAAATTCTCTCTAGAATTTTCAAAATCCATGTCCACATGTTTACAATTTCACATAAAAAAAAGGCTAAAATTCCAGTTGAAATTTTTTCAAAGTCCCTTAGAAATTATCCAATTTTTGTCCCAATTCTTCCCATTCCCATTGAAACTTTTCAAATCCCTCTCAAAATTGTTGAAATTCTGTTGAAGCTTTTAAAATTCTCTCTAGAATTTTCAAAATCCATGTCCACATGTTTACAATTTCACATCAAAAAATTGCTGAAATTCCAGTTGAAATTTTTTCAAAGTCCCTTAAAAATTTTCCAATTTTTGTCCCAATTCTTCCCATTCCCATTGAAACTTTTCAAATCCCTCTCAAAATTGTTGAAATTCTGTTGAAGCTTTTAAAATTCTCTCTAGAATTTTCAAAATCCATGGCCACATGTTTACAATTTCACGTCAAAAAATTGCTAAAATTCCAGTTGAAATTTTTTCAAAGTCCCTTAAAAATTTTCCAATTTTTGTCCCAATTCTTCCCATTCCCATTGAAACTTTTCAAATCCCTCTCAAATTTGTTGAAATTCTGTTGAAGCTTTTAAAATTCTCTCTAGAATTTTCAAAATCCATGTCCACATGTTTACAATTTCACGTCAAAAAATGGCTAAAATTCCAGTTGAAATTTTTTCAAAGTCCCTTAAAAATTTTCCAATTTTTGTCCCAATTCTTCCCATTCCCATTGAAACTTTTCAAATCCCTCTCAAAATTGTTGAAATTCTGTTGAAGCTTTTAAAATTCTCTCTAGAATTTTCAAAATCCACTTCAACATGTTTCATAATTTCACGTAAAAAAATGGCTAAAATTCCAGTTGAAATTTTTTCAAAGTCCCTTAAAAATTTTCCAATTTTTGTCCCAATTCTTCCCATTCCCATTGAAACTTTTCAAATCCCTCTCAAAAGTGTTGAAATTCTGTTGAAGCTTTTAAAATTCTCTCTAGAATTTTCAAAATCCATGTCCACATGTTTACAATTTCACGTCAAAAAATGGCTAAAATTCCAGTTGAAATTTTTTCAAAGTCCCTTAAAAATTTTCCAATTTTTGTCCCAATTCTTCCCATTCCCATTGAAACTTTTCAAATCCCTCTCAAAATTGTTGAAATTCTGTTGAAGCTTTTAAAATTCTCTCTAGAATTTTCAAAATCCATGTCCACATGTTTACAATTTCACGTCAAAAAATGCTAAAATTCCAGTTGAAATTTTTTCAAAGTCCCTGAAAAATTTTCCAATTTTTGTCCCAATTCTTCCCATTCCCATTGAAACTTTTCAAATCCCTCTCAAAATTGTTGAAATTCTGTTGAAGCTTTTAAAATTCTCTCTAGAATTTTCAAAATCCATGGCCACATGTTTACAATTTCACGTCAAAAAATGGCTAAAATTCCAGTTGAAATTTTTTCAAAGTCCCTTAAAAATTTTCCAATTTTTGTCCCAATTCTTCCCATTCCCATTGAAACTTTTCAAATCCCTCTCAAAATTGTTGAAATTCTGCTTGAAGCTTTTAAAATTCTCTCTAGAATTTTCAAAATCCATGTCCACATGTTTACAATTTCACGTAACAAAATGGCTAAAATTCCAGTTGAAATTTTTTCAAAGTCCCTTAAAAATTTTCCAATTTTTGTCCCAATTCTTCCCATTCCCATTGAAACTTTTCAAATCCCTCTCAAAATTGTTGAAATTCTGTTGAAGCTTTTAAAATTCTCTCTAGAATTTTCAAAATCCACTTCAACATGTTTCATAATTTCACGTAAAAAAATGGCTAAAATTCCAGTTGAAATTTTTTCAAAGTCCCTTAAAAATTTTCCCAATTTTTGTCCCAATTCTTCCCATTCCCATTGAAACTTTTCAAATCCCTCTCAAAATTGTTGAAATTCTGTTGAAGCTTTTAAAATTCTCTCTAGAATTTTCAAAATCCATGTCCACATGTTTACAAGTTCACGTCAAAAAATGGCTAAAATTCCAGTTGAAATTTTTTCAAAGTCCCTTAAAAATTTTCCAATTTTTGTCCCAATTCTTCCCATTCCCATTGAAACTTTTCAAATCCCTCTCAAAATTGTTGAAATTCTGTTGAAGCTTTTAAAATTCTCTCTAGAATTTTCAAAATCCATGTCCACATGTTTACAATTTCACGTCAAAAAATGGCTAAAATTCCAGTTGAAATTTTTTCAAAGTCCCTTAAAAATTTTCCAATTTTTGTCCCAATTCTTCCCATTCCCCTTGAAACTTTTCAAATCCCTCTCAAAATTGTTGAAATTCTGTTGAAGCTTTTAAAATTCTCTCTAGAATTTTCAAAATCCATGTCCACATGTTTACAATTTCACGTCAAAAAATGGCTAAAATTCCAGTTGAAATTTTTTCAAAGTCCCTTAAAAATTTTCCAATTTTTGTCCCAATTCTTCCCATTCCCATTGAAACTTTTCAAATCCCTCTCAAAATTGTTGAAATTCTGTTGAAGCTTTTAAAATTCTCTCTAGAATTTTCAAAATCCATGTCCACATGTTTACAATTTCACGTCAAAAAATGGCTAAAATTCCAGTTGAAATTTTTTCAAAGTCCCTTAAAAATTTTCCAATTTTTGTCCCAATTCTTCCCATTCCCATTGAAACTTTTCAAATCCCTCTCAAAATTGTTGAAATTCTGTTGAAGCTTTTAAAATTCTCTCTAGAATTTTCAAAATCCATGTCCACATGTTTACAATTTCACATCAAAAAATTGCTGAAATTCCAGTTGAAATTTTTTCAAAGTCCCTTAAAAATTTTCCAATTTTTGTCCCAATTCTTCCCATTCCCATTGAAACTTTTCAAATCCCTCTCAAAATTGTTGAAATTCTGTTGAAGCTTTTAAAATTCTCTCTAGAATTTTCAAAATCCATGTCCACATGTTTACAATTTCACATAAAAAAATTGCTAAAATTCCAGTTGAAATTTTTTCAAAGTCCCTGAAAAATTTTCCAATTTTTGTCACAATTCTTCCCATTCCCATTGAAACTTTTCAAATCCCTCTCAAAATTGTTGAAATTCTGTTGAAGCTTTTAAAATTCTCTCTAGAATTTTCAAAATCCATGTCCACATGTTTACAATTTCACATAAAAAAATTGCTAAAATTCCAGTTGAAATTTTTTCAAAGTCCCTTAAAAATTTTCCAATTTTTGTCCCAATTCTTCCCATTCCCATTGAAACTTTTCAAATCCCTCTCAAAATTGTTGAAATTCTGTTGAAGCTTTTAAAATTCTCTCTAGAATTTTCAAAATCCATGTCCACATGTTTACAATTTCACATCAAAAAATTGCTGAAATTCCAGTTGAAATTTTTTCAAAGTCCCTTAAAAATTTTCCAATTTTTGTCCCAATTCTTCCCATTCCCATTGAAACTTTTCAAATCCCTCTCAAAATTGTTGAAATTCTGTTGAAGCTTTTAAAATTCTCTCTAGAATTTTCAAAATCCATGTCCACATGTTTACAATTTCACGTCAAAAAATTGCTAAAATTCCAGTTGAAATTTTTTCAAAGTCCCTTAAAAATTTTCCCATTTTTGTCCCAATTCTTCCCATTCCCATTGAAACTTTTCAAATCCCTCTCAAAATTGTTGAAATTCTGTTGAAGCTTTTAAAATTCTCTCTAGAATTTTCAAAATCCATGTCCACATGTTTACAAGTTCAGGTCAAAAAATGGCTAAAATTCCAGTTGAAATTTTTTCAAAGTCCCTTAAAAATTTTCCAATTTTTGTCCCAATTCTTCCCATTCCCATTGAAACTTTTCAAATCCCTCTCAAAATTGTTGAAATTCTGTTGAAGCTTTTAAAATTCTCTCTAGAATTTTCAAAATCCATGTCCACATGTTTACAATTTCACGTCAAAAAATGGCTAAAATTCCAGTTGAAATTTTTTCAAAGTCCCTTAAAAATTTTCCAATTTTTGTCCCAATTCTTCCCATTCCCATTGAAACTTTTCAAATCCCTCTCAAAATGGTTGAAATTCTCTTGAAGCTTTTAAAATTCTCTCTAGAATTTTCAAAATCCATGTCCACATATTTACAATTTCACATAAAAAAATGGCTAAAATTCCAGTTGAAATTTTTTCAAAGTCCCTTCAAAATTTTCCAATTTTTGTCCCAATTCTTCCCATTCCCATTGAAACTTTTCAAATCCCTCTCAAAATTGTTGAAATCTGTTGAAGCTTTTAAAATTCTCTCTAGAATTTTCAAAATCCATGGCCACATGTTTACAATTTCACATAAAAAAATTGCTAAAATTCCAGTTGAAATTTTTTCAAAGTCCCTGAAAAATTTTCCAATTTTTGTCACAATTCTTCCCATTCCCATTGAAACTTTTCAAATCCCTCTCAAAATTGTTGAAATTCTGTTGAAGCTTTTAAAATTCTCTCTAGAATTTTCAAAATCCATGTCCACATGTTTACAATTTCACATAAAAAAATTGCTAAAATTCCAGTTGAAATTTTTTCAAAGTCCCTTAAAAATTTTCCCATTTTTGTCCCAATTCTTCCCATTCCCATTGAAACTTTTCAAATCCCTCTCAAAATTGTTGAAATTCTGTTGAAGCTTTTTAAAATTCTCTCTAGAATTTTCAAAATCCATGTCCACATGTTTACAATTTCACATCAAAAAATTGCTGAAATTCCAGTTGAAATTTTTTCAAAGTCCCTTAAAAATTTTCCAATTTTTGTCCCAATTCTTCCCATTCCCATTGAAACTTTTCAAATCCCTCTCAAAATTATAGAAATTCTGTTGAAGCTTTTAAAATTCTCTCTAGAATTTTCAAAATCCATGTCCACATGTTTACAATTTCACGTCAAAAAATTGCTAAAATTCCAGTTGAAATTTTTTCAAAGTCCCTTAAAAATTTTCCCATTTTTGTCCCAATTCTTCCCATTCCCATTGAAACTTTTCAAATCCCTCTCAAAATTGTTGAAATTCTGTTGAAGCTTTTAAAATTCTCTCTAGAATTTTCAAAATCCATGTCCACATGTTTACAAGTTCACGTCAAAAAATGGCTAAAATTCCAGTTGAAATTTTTTCAAAGTCCCTTAAAAATTTTCCAATTTTTGTCCCAATTCTTCCCATTCCCATTGAAACTTTTCAAATCCCTCTCAAAATTGTTGAAATTCTGTTGAAGCTTTTAAAATTCTCTCTAGAATTTTCAAAATCCATGTCCACATGTTTACAATTTCACGTCAAAAAATGGCTAAAATTCCAGTTGAAATTTTTTCAAAGTCCCTTAAAAATTTTCCAATTTTTGTCCCAATTCTTCCCATTCCCATTGAAACTTTTCAAATCCCTCTCAAAATTGTTGAAATTCTGTTGAAGCTTTTAAAATTCTCTCTAGAATTTTCAAAATCCATGTCCACATGTTTACAATTTCACATCAAAAAATTGCTGAAATTCCAGTTGAAATTTTTTCAAAGTCCCTTAAAAATTTTCCAATTTTTGTCCCAATTCTTCCCATTCCCATTGAAACTTTTCAAATCCCTCTCAAAATTGTTGAAATTCTGTTGAAGCTTTTAAAATTCTCTCTAGAATTTTCAAAATCCATGTCCACATGTTTACAATTTCACGTCAAAAAATTGCTAAAATTCCAGTTGAAATTTTTTCAAAGTCCCTTAAAAATTTTCCCATTTTTGTCCCAATTCTTCCCATTCCCATTGAAACTTTTCAAATCCCTCTCAAAATTGTTGAAATTCTGTTGAAGCTTTTAAAATTCTCTCTAGAATTTTCAAAATCCATGTCCACATGTTTACAATTTCACGTAAAAAAAATGCTAAAATTCCAGTTGAAATTTTTTCAAAGTCCCTTAAAAATTTTCCAATTTTTGTCCCAATTCTTCCCATTCCCATTGAAACTTTTCAAATCCCTCTCAAAATTGTTGAAATTCTGTTGAAGCTTTTAAAATTCTCTCTAGAATTTTCAAAATCCATGTCCACATGTTTACAATTTCACGTCAAAAAAATGCTAAAATTCCAGTTGAAATTTTTTCAAAGTCCCTTAAAAATTTTCCAATTTTTGTCCCAATTCTTCCCATTCCCCTTGAAACTTTTCAAATCCCTCTCAAAATTGTTGAAATTCTGTTGAAGCTTTTAAAATTCTCTCTAGAATTTTCAAAATCCATGTCCACATGTTTACAATTTCACGTCAAAAAATGGCTAAAATTCCAGTTGAAATTTTTTCAAAGTCCCTTAAAAATTTTCCAATTTTTGTCCCAATTCTTCCCATTCCCATTGAAACTTTTCAAATCCCTCTCAAAATTGTTGAAATTCTGTTGAAGCTTTTAAAATTCTCTCTAGAATTTTCAAAATCCATGTCCACATGTTTACAATTTCACATCAAAAAATTGCTGAAATTCCAGTTGAAATTTTTTCAAAGTCCCTTAAAAATTTTCCAATTTTTGTCCCAATTCTTCCCATTCCCATTGAAACTTTTCAAATCCCTCTCAAAATTGTTGAAATTCTGTTGAAGCTTTTAAAATTCTCTCTAGAATTTTCAAAATCCATGTCCACATGTTTACAATTTCACATAAAAAAAATGGCTAAAATTCCAGTTGAAATTTTTTCAAAGTCCCTTAAAAATTTTCCAATTTTTGTCCCAATTCTTCCCATTCCCATTGAAACTTTTCAAATCCCTCTCAAAATTGTTGAAATTCTGTTGAAGCTTTTAAAATTCTCTCTAGAATTTTCAAAATCCATGTCCACATGTTTACAATTTCACATCAAAAAATTGCTGAAATTCCAGTTGAAATTTTTTCAAAGTCCCTTAAAAATTTTCCAATTTTTGTCCCAATTCTTCCCATTCCCATTGAAACTTTTCAAATCCCTCTCAAAATTGTTGAAATTCTGTTGAAGCTTTTAAAATTCTCTCTAGAATTTTCAAAATCCATGTCCACATGTTTACAATTTCACGTCAAAAAATTGCTAAAATTCCAGTTGAAATTTTTTCAAAGTCCCTTAAAAATTTTCCCATTTTTGTCCCAATTCTTCCCATTCCCATTGAAACTTTTCAAATCCCTCTCAAAATTATAGAAATTCTGTTGAAGCTTTTAAAATTCTCTCTAGAATTTTCAAAATCCATGTCCACATGTTTACAAGTTCACGTCAAAAAATGGCTAAAATTCCAGTTGAAATTTTTTCAAAGTCCCTTAAAAATTTTCCAATTTTTGTCCCAATTCTTCCCATTCCCATTGAAACTTTTCAAATCCCTCTCAAAATTGTTGAAATTCTGTTGAAGCTTTTAAAATTCTCTCTAGAATTTTCAAAATCCATGTCCACATGTTTACAATTTCACGTCAAAAAATGGCTAAAATTCCAGTTGAAATTTTTTCAAAGTCCCTTAAAAATTTTCCAATTTTTGTCCCAATTCTTCCCATTCCCATTGAAACTTTTCAAATCCCTCTCAAAATTGTTGAAATTCTGTTGAAGCTTTTAAAATTCTCTCTAGAATTTTCAAAATCCATGTCCACATATTTACAATTTCACATAAAAAAATGGCTAAAATTCCAGTTGAAATTTTTTCAAAGTCCCTTCAAAATTTTCCAATTTTTGTCCCAATTCTTCCCATTCCCATTGAAACTTTTCAAATCCCTCTCAAAATTGTTGAAATTCTGTTGAAGCTTTTAAAATTCTCTCTAGAATTTTCAAAATCCATGTCCACATGTTTACAATTTCACGTCAAAAAATGGCTAAAATTCCAGTTGAAATTTTTTCAAAGTCCCTTCAAAATTTTCCCATTTTTGTCCCAATTCTTCCCATTCCCATTGAAACTTTTCAAATCCCTCTCAAAGTTGTTGAAATTCTGTTGAAGCTTTTAAAATTCTCTCTAGAATTTTCAAAATCCATGTCCACATGTTTACAATTTCACGTAAAAACAAATGCTAAAATTCCAGTTGAAATTTTTTCAAAGTCCCTTAAAAATTTTCCAATTTTTGTCCCAATTCTTCCCATTCCCCTTGAAACTTTTCAAATCCCTCTCAAAATTGTTGAAATTCTGTTGAAGCTTTTAAAATTCTCTCTAGAATTTTCAAAATCCATGTCCACATGTTTACAATTTCACGTCAAAAAATGGCTAAAATTCCAGTTGAAATTTTTTCAAAGTCTCTGAAAAATTTTCCAATTTTTGTCCCAATTCTTCCCATTCCCATTGAAACTTTTCAAATCCCTCTCAAAATTGTTGAAATTCTGTTGAAGCTTTTAAAATTCTCTCTAGAATTTTCAAAATCCATGTCCACATGTTTACAATTTCACATAAAAAAATGGCTAAAATTCCAGTTGAAATTTTTTCAAAGTCCCTTAGAAATTTTCCAATTTTTGTCCCAATTCTTCCCATTCCCATTGAAACTTTTCAAATCCCTCTCAAAATTGTTGAAATTCTGTTGAAGCTTTTAAAATTCTCTCTAGAATTTTCAAAATCCATGTCCACATGTTTACAATTTCACATCAAAAAATTGCTGAAATTCCAGTTGAAATTTTTTCAAAGTCCCTTAAAAATTTTCCAATTTTTGTCCCAATTCTTCCCATTCCCATTGAAACTTTTCAAATCCCTCTCAAAATTGTTGAAATTCTGTTGAAGCTTTTAAAATTCTCTCTAGAATTTTCAAAATCCATGTCCACATGTTTACAATTTCACATAAAAAAATGGCTAAAATTCCAGTTGAAATTTTTTCAAAGTCCCTGAAAAATTTTCCAATTTTTGTCCCAATTCTTCCCATTCCCATTGAAACTTTTCAAATCCCTCTCAAAATTGTTGAAATTCTGTTGAAGCTTTTAAAATTCTCTCTAGAATTTTCAAAATCCATGTCCACATGTTTACAAGTTCAGGTCAAAAAATGGCTAAAATTCCAGTTGAAATTTTTTCAAAGTCCCTTAAAAATTTTCCAATTTTTGTCCCAATTCTTCCCATTCCCATTGAAACTTTTCAAATCCCTCTCAAAATTGTTGAAATTCTGTTGAAGCTTTTAAAATTCTCTCTAGAATTTTCAAAATCCATGTCCACATGTTTACAATTTCACATCAAAAAATGGCTAAAATTCCAGTTGAAATTTTTTCAAAGTCCCTTAAAAATTTTCCAATTTTTGTCCCAATTCTTCCCATTCCCATTGAAACTTTTCAAATCCCTCTCAAAATTATAGAAATTCTGTTGAAGCTTTTAAAATTCTCTCTAGAATTTTCAAAATCCATGTCCACATGTTTACAATTTCACGTCAAAAAATTGCTAAAATTCCAGTTGAAATTTTTTCAAAGTCCCTTAAAAATTTTCCGATTTTTGTCCCAATTCTTCCCATTCCCATTGAAACTTTTCAAATCCCTCTCAAAATTGTTGAAATTCTGTTGAAGCTTTTAAAATTCTCTCTAGAATTTTCAAAATCCATGTCCACATGTTTACAATTTCACGTAAAAAAAATGCTAAAATTCCAGTTGAAATTTTTTCAAAGTCCCTTAAAAATTTTCCAATTTTTGTCCCAATTCTTCCCATTCCCCTTGAAACTTTTCAAATCCCTCTCAAAATTGTTGAAATTCTGTTGAAGCTTTTAAAATTCTCTCTAGAATTTTCAAAATCCATGTCCACATGTTTACAATTTCACGTCAAAAAAATGCTAAAATTCCAGTTGAAATTTTTTCAAAGTCCCTTAAAAATTTTCCAATTTTTGTCCCAATTCTTCCCATTCCCCTTGAAACTTTTCAAATCCCTCTCAAAATTGTTGAAATTCTGTTGAAGCTTTTAAAATTCTCTCTAGAATTTTCAAAATCCATGGCCACATGTTTACAATTTCACATAAAAAAATGGCTAAAATTCCAGTTGAAATTTTTTCAAAGTCCCTTAAAAATTTTCCAATTTTTGTCCCAATTCTTCCCATTCCCATTGAAACTTTTCAAATCCCTCTCAAAATTGTTGAAATTCTGTTGAAGCTTTTAAAATTCTCTCTAGAATTTTCAAAATCCATGTCCACATGTTTACAATTTCACATAAAAAAATGGCTAAAATTCCAGTTGAAATTTTTTCAAAGTCCCTGAAAAATTTTCCAATTTTTGTCCCAATTCTTCCCATTCCCATTGAAACTTTTCAAATCCCTCTCAAAATTGTTGAAATTCTGTTGAAGCTTTTAAAATTCTCTCTAGAATTTTCAAAATCCATGTCCACATGTTTACAATTTCACGTCAAAAAAATGCTAAAATTCCAGTTGAAATTTTTTCAAAGTCCCTTAAAAATTTTCCAATTTTTGTCCCAATTCTTCCCATTCCCCTTGAAACTTTTCAAATCCCTCTCAAAATTGTTGAAATTCTGTTGAAGCTTTTAAAATTCTCTCTAGAATTTTCAAAATCCATGGCCACATGTTTACAATTTCACGTCAAAAAATGGCTAAAATTCCAGTTGAAATTTTTTCAAAGTCCCTTAAAAATTTTCCAATTTTTGTCCCAATTCTTCCCATTCCCATTGAAACTTTTCAAATCCCTCTCAAAATTGTTGAAATTCTGTTGAAGCTTTTAAAATTCTCTCTAGAATTTTCAAAATCCATGTCCACATGTTTACAATTTCACATCAAAAAATTGCTGAAATTCCAGTTGAAATTTTTTCAAAGTCCCTTAAAAATTTTCCAATTTTTGTCCCAATTCTTCCCATTCCCATTGAAACTTTTCAAATCCCTCTCAAAATTGTTGAAATTCTGTTGAAGCTTTTAAAATTCTCTCTAGAATTTTCAAAATCCATGTCCACATGTTTACAATTTCACATAAAAAAATTGCTAAAATTCCAGTTGAAATTTTTTCAAAGTCCCTTAAAAATTTTCCAATTTTTGTCACAATTCTTCCCATTCCCATTGAAACTTTTCAAATCCCTCTCAAAATTGTTGAAATTCTGTTGAAGCTTTTAAAATTCTCTCTAGAATTTTCAAAATCCATGTCCACATGTTTACAATTTCACATAAAAAAATGGCTAAAATTCCAGTTGAAATTTTTTCAAAGTCCCTTAAAAATTTTCCGATTTTTGTCCCAATTCTTCCCATTCCCATTGAAACTTTTCAAATCCCTCTCAAAATTGTTGAAATTCTGTTGAAGCTTTTAAAATTCTCTCTAGAATTTTCAAAATCCATGTCCACATGTTTACAATTTCACATCAAAAAATTGCTGAAATTCCAGTTGAAATTTTTTCAAAGTCCCTTAAAAATTTTCCAATTTTTGTCCCAATTCTTCCCATTCCCCTTGAAACTTTTCAAATCCCTCTCAAAATTATAGAAATTCTGTTGAAGCTTTTAAAATTCTCTCTAGAATTTTCAAAATCCATGTCCACATGTTTACAATTTCACGTCAAAAAATTGCTAAAATTCCAGTTGAAATTTTTTCAAAGTCCCTTAAAAATTTTCCAATTTTTGTCCCAATTCTTCCCATTCCCATTGAAACTTTTCAAATCCCTCTCAAAATTGTTGAAATTCTGTTGAAGCTTTTAAAATTCTCTCTAGAATTTTCAAAATCCATGTCCACATGTTTACAAGTTCACGTCAAAAAATGGCTAAAATTCCAGTTGAAATTTTTTCAAAGTCCCTTAAAAATTTTCCAATTTTTGTCCCAATTCTTCCCATTCCCATTGAAACTTTTCAAATCCCTCTCAAAATTGTTGAAATTCTGTTGAAGCTTTTAAAATTCTCTCTAGAATTTTCAAAATCCATGTCCACATGTTTACAATTTCACATCAAAAAATGGCTAAAATTCCAGTTGAAATTTTTTCAAAGTCCCTTAAAAATTTTCCAATTTTTGTCCCAATTCTTCCCATTCCCATTGAAACTTTTCAAATCCCTCTCAAAATTGATGAAATTCTGTTGAAGCTTTTAAAATTCTCTCTAGAATTTTCAAAATCCATGTCCACATATTTACAATTTCACATAAAAAAATGGCTAAAATTCCAGTTGAAATTTTTTCAAAGTCCCTTCAAAATTTTCCAATTTTTGTCCCAATTCTTCCCATTCCCATTGAAACTTTTCAAATCCCTCTCAAAATTGTTGAAATTCTGTTGAAGCTTTTAAAATTCTCTCTAGAATTTTCAAAATCCATGGCCACATGTTTACAATTTCACGTCAAAAAATTGCTAAAATTCCAGTTGAAATTTTTTCAAAGTCCCTTCAAAATTTTCCAATTTTTGTCCCAATTCTTCCCATTCCCATTGAAACTTTTCAAATCCCTCTCAAAATTGTTGAAATTCTCTTGAAGCTTTTAAAATTCTCTCTAGAATTTTCAAAATCCATGTCCACATGTTTACAATTTCACGTCAAAAAATGGCTAAAATTCCAGTTGAAATTTTTTCAAAGTCCCTTAAAAATTTTCCAATTTTTGTCCCAATTCTTCCCATTCCCATTGAAACTTTTCAAATCCCTCTCAAAATTGTTGAAATTCTGTTGAAGCTTTTAAAATTCTCTCTAGAATTTTCAAAATCCATGTCCACATGTTTACAATTTCACATCAAAAAATTGCTGAAATTCCAGTTGAAATTTTTTCAAAGTCCCTTAAAAATTTTCCAATTTTTGTCCCAATTCTTCCCATTCCCATTGAAACTTTTCAAATCCCTCTCAAAATTATAGAAATTCTGTTGAAGCTTTTAAAATTCTCTCTAGAATTTTCAAAATCCATGTCCACATGTTTACAATTTCACGTCAAAAAATTGCTAAAATTCCAGTTGAAATTTTTTCAAAGTCCCTTAAAAATTTTCCAATTTTTGTCCCAATTCTTCCCATTCCCATTGAAACTTTTCAAATCCCTCTCAAAATTGTTGAAATTCTGTTGAAGCTTTTAAAATTCTCTCTAGAATTTTCAAAATCCATGTCTACATGTTTACAATTTCACGTAAAAAAAATGCTAAAATTCCAGTTGAAATTTTTTCAAAGTCCCTTAAAAATTTTCCAATTTTTGTCCCAATTCTTCCCATTCCCCTTGAAACTTTTCAAATCCCTCTCAAAATTGTTGAAATTCTGTTGAAGCTTTTAAAATTCTCTCTAGAATTTTCAAAATCCATGTCCACATGTTTACAATTTCACGTCAAAAAAATGCTAAAATTCCAGTTGAAATTTTTTCAAAGTCCCTTAAAAATTTTCCAATTTTTGTCCCAATTCTTCCCATTCCCCTTGAAACTTTTCAAATCCCTCTCAAAATTGTTGAAATTCTGTTGAAGCTTTTAAAATTCTCTCTAGAATTTTCAAAATCCATGGCCACATGTTTACAATTTCACGTCAAAAAATGGCTAAAATTCCAGTTGAAATTTTTTCAAAGTCCCTTAAAAATTTTCCAATTTTTGTCCCAATTCTTCCCATTCCCATTGAAACTTTTCAAATCCCTCTCAAAATTGATGAAATTCTGTTGAAGCTTTTAAAATTCTCTCTAGAATTTTCAAAATCCATGTCCACATGTTTACAATTTCACGTCAAAAAATGGCTAAAATTCCAGTTGAAATTTTTTCAAAGTCCCTTAAAAATTTTCCAATATTTGTCCCAATTCTTCCCATTCCCATTGAAACTTTTCAAATCCCTCTCAAAATTGTTGAAATTCTGTTGAAGCTTTTAAAATTCTCTCTAGAATTTTCAAAATCCATGTCCACATGTTTACAATTTCACGTCAAAAAATTGCTAAAATTCCAGTTGAAATTTTTTCAAAGTCCCTGAAAAATTTTCCAATTTTTGTCCCAATTCTTCCCATTCCCATTGAAACTTTTCAAATCCCTCTCAAAATTGTTGAAATTCTGTTGAAGCTTTTAAAATTCTCTCTAGAATTTTCAAAATCCATGTCCACATGTTTACAATTTCACGTCAAAAAATGGCTAAAATTCCAGTTGAAATTTTTTCAAAGTCCCTTAAAAATTTTCCAATTTTTGTCCCAATTCTTCCCATTCCCATTGAAACTTTTCAAATCCCTCTCAAAATTGTTGAAATTCTGTTGAAGCTTTTAAAATTCTCTCTAGAATTTTCAAAATCCATGTCCACATGTTTACAATTTCACATCAAAAAATTGCTGAAATTCCAGTTGAAATTTTTTCAAAGTCCCTTAAAAATTTTCCAATTTTTGTCCCAATTCTTCCCATTCCCATTGAAACTTTTCAAATCCCTCTCAAAATTATAGAAATTCTGTTGAAGCTTTTAAAATTCTCTCTAGAATTTTCAAAATCCATGTCCACATGTTTACAATTTCACGTCAAAAAATTGCTAAAATTCCAGTTGAAATTTTTTCAAAGTCCCTTAAAAATTTTCCCATTTTTGTCCCAATTCTTCCCATTCCCATTGAAACTTTTCAAATCCCTCTCAAAATTGTTGAAATTCTGTTGAAGCTTTTAAAATTCTCTCTAGAATTTTCAAAATCCATGTCCACATGTTTACAATTTCACATCAAAAAATGGCTAAAATTCCAGTTGAAATTTTTTCAAAGTCCCTTAAAAATTTTCCAATTTTTGTCCCAATTCTTCCCATTCCCATTGAAACTTTTCAAATCCCTCTCAAAATTGTTGAAATTCTGTTGAAGCTTTTAAAATTCTCTCTAGAATTTTCAAAATCCATGGCCACATGTTTACAATTTCACGTCAAAAAATTGCTAAAATTCCAGTTGAAATTTTTTCAAAGTCCCTTAAAAATTTTCCAATTTTTGTCCCAATTCTTCCCATTCCCATTGAAACTTTTCAAATCCCTCTCAAAATTGTTGAAATTCTGTTGAAGCTTTTAAAATTCTCTCTAGAATTTTCAAAATCCATGTCCACATGTTTACAATTTCACATAAAAAAATTGCTAAAATTCCAGTTGAAATTTTTTCAAAGTCCCTGAAAAATTTTCCAATTTTTGTCCCAATTCTTCCCATTCCCATTGAAACTTTTCAAATCCCTCTCAAAATTGTTGAAATTCTGTTGAAGCTTTTAAAATTCTCTCTAGAATTTTCAAAATCCATGTCCACATGTTTACAATTTCACATAAAAAAATGGCTAAAATTCCAGTTGAAATTTTTTCAAAGTCCCTTAAAAATTTTCCAATTTTTGTCCCAATTCTTCCCATTCCCATTGAAACTTTTCAAATCCCTCTCAAAATTGTTGAAATTCTGTTGAAGCTTTTAAAATTCTCTCTAGAATTTTCAAAATCCATGTCCACATGTTTACAATTTCACATCAAAAAATTGCTGAAATTCCAGTTGAAATTTTTTCAAAGTCCCTTAAAAAATTTCCAATTTTTGTCCCAATTCTTCCCATTCCCATTGAAACTTTTCAAATCCCTCTCAAAATTATAGAAATTCTGTTGAAGCTTTTAAAATTCTCTCTAGAATTTTCAAAATCCATGTCCACATGTTTACAATTTCACGTCAAAAAATTGCTAAAATTCCAGTTGAAATTTTTTCAAAGTCCCTTAAAAATTTTCCCATTTTTGTCCCAATTCTTCCCATTCCCATTGAAACTTTTCAAATCCCTCTCAAAATTGTTGAAATTCTGTTGAAGCTTTTAAAATTCTCTCTAGAATTTTCAAAATCCATGTCCACATGTTTACAAGTTCACGTCAAAAAATGGCTAAAATTCCAGTTGAAATTTTTTCAAAGTCCCTTAAAAATTTTCCAATTTTTGTCCCAATTCTTCCCATTCCCATTGAAACTTTTCAAATCCCTCTCAAAATTGTTGAAATTCTGTTGAAGCTTTTAAAATTCTCTCTAGAATTTTCAAAATCCATGTCCACATGTTTACAATTTCACGTCAAAAAATGGCTAAAATTCCAGTTGAAATTCTTTCAAAGTCCCTTAAAAATTTTCCAATTTTTGTCCCAATTCTTCCCATTCCCATTGAAACTTTTCAAATCCCTCTCAAAATTGTTGAAATTCTGTTGAAGCTTTTAAAATTCTCTCTAGAATTTTCAAAATCCATGTCCACATATTTACAATTTCACATAAAATAATGGCTAAAATTCCAGTTGAAATTTTTTCAAAGTCCCTTCAAAATTTTCCAATTTTTGTCCCAATTCTTCCCATTCCCATTGAAACTTTTCAAATCCCTCTCAAAATTGTTGAAATTCTGTTGAAGCTTTTAAAATTCTCTCTAGAATTTTCAAAATCCATGTCCACATGTTTACAATTTCACGTCAAAAAATGGCTAAAATTCCAGTTGAAATTTTTTCAAAGTCCCTTCAAAATTTTCCAATTTTTGTCCCAATTCTTCCCATTCCCATTGAAACTTTTCAAATCCCTCTCAAAATATTTGAAATTCTGTTGAAGCTTTTAAAATTCTCTCTAGAATTTTCAAAATCCATGTCCACATGTTTACAATTTCACGTCAAAAAATTGCTAAAATTCCAGTTGAAATTTTTTCAAAGTCCCTTCAAAATTTTCCAATTTTTGTCCCAATTCTTCCCATTCCCCTTGAAACTTTTCAAATCCCTCTCAAAATTGTTGAAATTATGTTGAAGCTTTTAAAATTCTCTCTAGAATTTTCAAAATCAATGTCCACATGTTTACAATTTCACGTCAAAAAATGGCTAAAATTCCAGTTGAAATTTTTTCAAAGTCCCTTCAAAATTTTCCCATTTTTGTCCCAATTCTTCCCATTCCCATTGAAACTTTTCAAATCCCTCTCAAAGTTGTTGAAATTCTGTTGAAGCTTTTAAAATTCTCTCTAGAATTTTCAAAATCCATGTCCACATGTTTACAATTTCACGTAAAAACAAATGCTAAAATTCCAGTTGAAATTTTTTCAAAGTCCCTTAAAAATTTTCCAATTTTTGTCCCAATTCTTCCCATTCCCATTGAAACTTTTCAAATCCCTCTCAAAATTGTTGAAATTCTGTTGAAGCTTTTAAAATTCTCTCTAGAATTTTCAAAATCCATGTCCACATGTTTACAATTTCACGTCAAAAAATGGCTAAAATTCCAGTTGAAATTTTTTCAAAGTCCCTTAAAAATTTTCCCATTTTTGTCCCAATTCTTCCCATTCCCATTGAAACTTTTCAAATCCCTCTCAAAAGTGTTGAAATTCTGTTGAAGCTTTTAAAATTCTCTCTAGAATTTTCAAAATCCATGTCCACATGTTTACAATTTCACGTCAAAAAATTGCTAAAATTCCAGTTGAAATTTTTTCAAAGTCCCTTAAAAATTTTCCAATTTTTGTCCCAATTCTTCCCATTCCCATTGAAACTTTTCAAATCCCTCTCAAAATTGTTGAAATTCTGTTGAAGCTTTTAAAATTCTCTCTAGAATTTTCAAAATCCATGTCCACATGTTTACAATTTCACGTCAAAAAATGGCTAAAATTCCAGTTGAAATTTTTTCAAAGTCCCTTAAAAATTTTCCAATTTTTGTCCCAATTCTTCCCATTCCCATTGAAACTTTTCAAATCCCTCTCAAAATTGTTGAAATTCTGTTGAAGCTTTTAAAATTCTCTCTAGAAGTTTCAAAATCCATGTCCACATGTTTACAATTTCACATAAAAAAATGCTAAAATTCCAGTTGAAATTTTTTCAAAGTCCCTTAAAAATTTTCCAATTTTTGTCCCAATTCTTCCCATTCCCCTTGAAACGTTTCAAATCCCTCTCAAAATTGTTGAAATTCTGTTGAAGCTTTTAAAATTCTCTCTAGAATTTTCAAAATCCATGTCCACATGTTTACAATTTCACGTCAAAAAATGGCTAAAATTCCAGTTGAAATTTTTTCAAAGTCCCTTAAAAATTTTCCAATTTTTGTCCCAATTCTTCCCATTCCCATTGAAACTTTTCAAATCCCTCTCAAAATTGTTGAAATTCTGTTGAAGCTTTCAAAATTCTCTCTAGAAGTTTCAAAATCCATGTCCACATGTTTACAATTTCACGTAAAAAAAAATGCTAAAATTCCAGTTGAAATTTTTTCAAAGTCCCTTAAAAATTTTCCAATTTTTGTCCCAATTCTTCCCATTCCCCTTGAAACGTTTCAAATCCCTCTCAAAATTGTTGAAATTCTGTTGAAGCTTTTAAAATTCTCTCTAGAATTTTCAAAATCCATGTCCACATGTTTACAATTTCACGTCAAAAAATGCTAAAATTCCAGTTGAAATTTTTTCAAAGTCCCTTAAAAATTTTCCAATTTTTGTCCCAATTCTTCCCATTCCCCTTGAAACTTTTCAAATCCCTCTCATAATTGTTGAAATTCTGTTGAAGCTTTTAAAATTCTCTCTAGAATTTAAAAAATCCATGTCCACATGTTTACAATTTCACGTCAAAAAATTGCTAAAATTCCAGTTGAAATTTTTTCAAAGTCCCTTAAAAATTTTCCAATTTTTGTCCCAATTCTTCCCATTCCCCTTGAAACTTTTCAAATCCCTCTCAAAATTGTTGAAATTCTGTTGAAGCTTTTAAAATTCTCTCTAGAATTTTCAAAATCCATGGCCACATGTTTACAATTTCACGTCAAAAAATGGCTAAAATTCCAGTTGAAATTTTTTCAAAGTCCCTTCAAAATTTTCCAATTTTTGTCCCAATTCTTCCCATTCCCATTGAAACTTTTCAAATCCCTCTCAAAATTGTTGAAATTCTGTTGAAGCTTTTAAAATTCTCTCTAGAATTTTCAAAATCCATGTCCACATGTTTACAATTTCACATAAAAAAATGGCTAAAATTCCAGTTGAAATTTTTTCAAAGTCCCTTAAAAATTTTCCCATTTTTGTCCCAATTCTTCCCATTCCCATTGAAACTTTTCAAATCCCTCTCAAAATTGTTGAAATTCTGTTGAAGCTTTTAAAATTCTCTCTAGAATTTTCAAAATCCATGTCCACATGTTTACAATTTCACGTCAAAAAATGGCTAAAATTCCAGTTGAAATTTTTTCAAAGTCCCTTCAAAATTTTCCAATTTTTGTCCCAATTCTTCCCATTCCCATTGAAACTTTTCAAATCCCTCTCAAAATTGTTGAAATTCTGTTGAAGCTTTTAAAATTCTCTCTAGAATTTTCAAAATCCATGTCCACATGTTTACAATTTCACGTCAAAAAATTGCTAAAATTCCAGTTGAAATTTTTTCAAAGTCCCTTCAAAATTTTCCAATTTTTGTCCCAATTCTTCCCATTCCCCTTGAAACTTTTCAAATCCCTCTCAAAATTGTTGAAATTCTGTTGAAGCATTTAAAATTCTCTCTAGAATTTTCAAAATCCATGTCCACATGTTTACAAGTTCACGTCAAAAAATGGCTAAAATTCCAGTTGAAATTTTTTCAAAGTCCCTTAAAAATTTTCCCATTTTTGTCCCAATTCTTCCCATTCCCATTGAAACTTTTCAAATCCCTCTCAAAGTTGTTGAAATTCTGTTGAAGCTTTTAAAATTCTCTCTAGAATTTTCAAAATCCATGTCCACATGTTTACAATTTCACGTAAAAACAAATGCTAAAATTCCAGTTGAAATTTTTTCAAAGTCCCTTAAAAATTTTCCGTTTTTTGTCCCAATTCTTCCCATTCCCATTGAAACTTTTCAAATCCCTCTCAAAATTGTTGAAATTCTGTTGAAGCTTTTAAAATTCTCTCTAGAATTTTCAAAATCCATGTCCACATGTTTACAATTTCACATCAAAAAATGGCTAAAATTCCAGTTGAAATTTTTTCAAAGTCCCTTAAAAATTTTCCCATTTTTGTCCTAATTCTTCCCATTCCCATTGAAACTTTTCAAATCCCTCTCAAAAGTGTTGAAATTCTGTTGAAGCTTTTAAAATTCTCTCTAGAATTTTCAAAATCCATGTCCACATGTTTACAATTTCACGTCAAAGAATTGCTAAAATTCCAGTTGAAATTTTTTCAAAGTCCCTTAAAAATTTTCCGATTTTTGTCCCAATTCTTCCCATTCCCATTGAAACTTTTCAAATCCCTCTCAAAATTGTTGAAATTCTGTTGAAGCTTTTAAAATTCTCTCTAGAATTTTCAAAATCCATGTCCACATATTTACAATTTCACGTCAAAAAATGGCTAAAATTCCAGATGAAATTTTTTCAAAGTCCCTTAAAAATTTTCCAATTTTTGTCCCAATTCTTCCCATTCCCATTGAAACTTTTCAAATCCCTCTCAAAAGTGTTGAAATTCTGTTGAAGCTTTTAAAATTCTCTCTAGAATTTTCAAAATCCATGTCCACATGTTTACAATTTCACGTCAAAAAATTGCTAAAATTCCAGTTGAAATTTTTTCAAAGTCCCTTAAAAATTTTCCGATTTTTGTCCCAATTCTTCCCATTCCCATTGAAACTTTTCAAATCCCTCTCAAAATTGTTGAAATTCTGTTGAAGCTTTTAAAATTCTCTCTAGAATTTTCAAAATCCATGTCCACATGTTTACAAGTTCACGTCAAAAAATGGCTAAAATTCCAGTTGAAATTTTTTCAAAGTCCCTTAAAAATTTTCCCATTTTTGTCCCAATTCTTCCCATTCCCATTGAAACTTTTCAAATCCCTCTCAAAATTGTTGAAATTCTGTTGAAGCTTTTAAAATTCTCTCTAGAATTTTCAAAATCCATGTCCACATATTTACAATTTCACGTCAAAAAATGGCTAAAATTCCAGTTGAAATTTTTTCAAAGTCCCTGAAAAATTTTCCAATTTTTGTCCCAATTCTTCCCATTCCCATTGAAACTTTTCAAATCCCTCTCAAAATTGTTGAAATTCTGTTGAAGCTTTTAAAATTCTCTCTAGAATTTTCAAAATCCATGTCCACATGTTTACAATTTCACGTCAAAAAATTGCTGAAATTCCAGTTGAAATTTTTTCAAAGTCCCTTAAAAATTTTGCAATTTTTGTCCCAATTCTTCCCATTCCCATTGAAACTTTTCAAATCTCTCTCAAAATTGTTGAAATTCTGTTAAAACTTTTAAAATTCTCTCTAGAATTTTCAAAATCCATGTCCACATATTTACAATTTCACATTAAAAAATTGCTAAAATTCCAGTTGAAATTTTTTCAAAGTCCCTTAAAAATTTTCCAATTTTTGTCCCAATTCTTCCCGTTCCCCTTGAAACTTTTCAAATCCCTCTCAAAATTGTTGAAATTCTGTTGAAGCTTTTAAAATTCTCTCTAGAATTTTCAAAATCCATGTCCACATGTTTACAATTTCACGTCAAAAAATGGCTGAAATTCCAGTTGACATTTTTTCAAAGTCCCTTAAAAATTTTCCCATTTTTGTCCCAATTCTTCCCATTCCCATTGAAACTTTTCAAATCCCTCTCAAAATTGTTGAAATTCTGTTGAAGCTTTTAAAATTCTCTCTAGAATTTTCAAAATCCATGTCCACATGTTTACAAGTTCACGTCAAAAAATGGCTAAAATTCCAGTTGAAATTTTTTCAAAGTCCCTGAAAAATTTTCCAATTTTTGTCCCAATTCTTCCCATTCCCATTGAAACTTTTCAAATCCCTCTCAAAATTGTTGAAATTCTGTTGAAGCTTTTAAAATTCTCTCTAGAATTTTCAAAATCCATGTCCACATGTTTACAATTTCACGTCAAAAAATGGCTAAAATTCCAGTTGAAATTTTTTCAAAGTCCCTTAAAAATTTTCCAATTTTTGTCCCAATTCTTCCCATTCCCATTGAAACTTTTCAAATCCCTCTCAAAATTGTTGAAATTCTGTTGAAGCTTTTAAAATTCTCTCTAGAATTTTCAAAATCCATGTCCACATGTTTACAATTTCACGTCAAAAAATGGCTAAAATTCCAGTTGAAATTTTTTCAAAGTCCCTTAAAAATTTTCCCATTTTTGTCCTAATTCTTCCCATTCCCATTGAAACTTTTCAAATCCCTCTCAAAAGTGTTGAAATTCTGTTGAAGCTTATAAAATTCTCTCTAGAATTTTCAAAATCCATGTCCACATGTTTACAATTTCACGTCAAAAAATTGCTAAAATTCCAGTTGAAATTTTTTCAAAGTCCCTTAAAAATTTTCCGATTTTTGTCCCAATTCTTCCCATTCCCATTGAAACTTTTCAAATCCCTCTCAAAATTGTTGAAATTCTGTTGAAGCTTTTAAAATTCTCTCTAGAATTTTCAAAATCCATGTCCACATGTTTACAATTTCACGTCAAAAAATGGCTAAAATTCCAGTTGAAATTTTTTCAAAGTCCCTGAAAAATTTTCCCATTTTTGTCCCAATTCTTTGTATTCCCATTGAAACTATTCAAATCCCTCTCAAAATGGTTGAAATTCTGTTGAAGCTTTTAAAATTCTCTCTAGAATTTTCAAAATCCATGTCCACATGTTTACAATTTCACGTCAAAAAATGGCTAAAATTCCAGTTGAAATTTTTTCAAAGTCCCTTAAAAATTTTCCAATTTTTGTCCCAATTCTTCCCATTCCCACTGAAACTTTTCAAATCCCTCTCAAAATCGTTGAAATTCTGTTGAAGCTTTTAAAATTCTCTCTAGAATTTTCAAAATCCATGTCCACATGTTTACAATTTCACGTCAAAAAATGGCTAAAATTCCAGTTGAAATTTTTTCAAAGTCCCTGAAAAATTTTCCAATTTTTGTCCCAATTCTTCCCATTCCCATTGAAACTTTTCAAATCCCTCTCAAAATTGTTGAAATTCTGTTGAAGCTTTTAAAATTCTCTCTAGAATTTTCAAAATCCATGTCCACATGTTTACCATTTCACGTAAAAAAATTGCTAAAATTCCAGTTGAAATTTTTTCAAAGTCCCTTAAAAATTTTCCAATTTTTGTCCCAATTCTTCCCATTCCCATTGAAACTTTTCAAATCCCTCTCAAAATTGTAGAAATTCTGTTGAAGCTTTTAAAATTCTCTCTAGAATTTTCAAAATCCACTTCAAAATGTTTACAATTTCACGTCAAAAAATGGCTAAAATTCCAGTTGAAATTTTTTCAAAGTCCCTTAAAAATTTTCCAATTTTTGTCCCAATTCTTCCCATTCCCATTGAAACTTTTCAAATCCCTCTCAAAATTGTAGAAATTCTGTTAAAGCTTTTAAAATTCTCTCTAGAATTTTCAAAATCCATGTCCACATGTTTACAATTTCACGTTAAAAAATTACTAAAATTCCAGTTGAAATATTTTCAGTCCCTTAAAAATTTTCCAATTTTTGTCCCAATTCTTCCCATTCCCATTGAAACTTTTCAAATCCCTCTCAAAAGTGTTGAAATTCTGTTGAAGCTTTTAAAATTCTCTCTAGAATTTTCAAAATCCATGTCCACATGTTTACAATTTCACGTCAAAAAATTTCTAAAATTCCAGTTGAAATTTTTTCAAAGTCCCTTAAAAATTTTCCGATTTTTGTCCCAATTCTTCCCATTCCCATTGAAACTTTTCAAATCCCTCTCAAAATTGTTGAAATTCTGTTGAAGCTTTTAAAATTCTCTCTAGAATTTTCAAAATCCATGTCCACATGTTTACAATTTCACGTCAAAAAATGGCTAAAATTCCAGTTGAAATTTTTTCAAAGTCCCTTAAAAATTTTCCCATTTTTGTCCTAATTCTTCCCATTCCCATTGAAACTTTTCAAATCCCTCTCAAAAGTGTTGAAATTCTGTTGAAGCTTTTAAAATTCTCTCTAGAATTTTCAAAATCCATGTCCACATGTTTACAATTTCACGTCAAAAAATGGCTAAAATTCCAGTTGAAATTTTTTCAAAGTCCCTTAAAAATTTTCCGATTTTTGTCCCAATTCTTCCCATTCCCATTGAAACTTTTCAAATCCCTCTCAAAATTGTTGAAATTCTGTTGAAGCTTTTAAAATTCTCTCTAGAATTTTCAAAATCCATGTCCACATGTTTACAATTTCACGTCAAAAAAATGCTAAAATTCCAGTTGAAATTTTTTCAAAGTCCCTGAAAAATTTTCCAATTTTTGTCCCAATTCTTCCCATTCCCATTGAAACTTTTCAAATCCCTCTCAAAATTGTTGAAATTCTGTTGAAGCTTTTAAAATTCTCTCTAGAATTTTCAAAATCCATGTCCACATGTTTACAATTTCACGTCAAAAAATGGCTAAAATTCCAGTTGAAATTTTTTCAAAGTCCCTTCAAAATTTTCCAATTTTTGTCCCAATTCTTCCCATTCCCATTGAAACTTTTCAAATCCCTCTCAAAATTGTTGAAATTCTGTTGAAGCTTTTAAAATTCTCTCTAGAATTTTCAAAATCCATGTCCACATATTTACAATTTCACGTCAAAAAATGGCTAAAATTCCAGTTGACATTTTTTCAAAGTCCCTTAAAAATTTTCCAATTTTTGTCCCAATTCTTCCCATTCCCATTGAAACTTTTCAAATCCCTCTCAAAATTGTGGAAATTCTGTTGAAGCTTTTAAAATTCTCTCTAGAATTTTCAAAATCCATGTCCACATGTTAACCTTTTCACGTCAAAAAATTGCTGAAATTCCAGTTGAAATTTTTTCAAAGTCCCTTAAAAATTTTCCGATTTTTGTCCCAATTCTTCCCATTCCCATTGAAACTTTTCAAATCTCTCTCAAAATTGTAGAAATTCTGTTAAAACTTTTAAAATTCTCTCTAGAATTTTCAAAATCCATGTCCACATGTTTACCATTTCACGTCAAAAAATGGCTAAAATTCCAGTTGAAATTTTTTCAAAGTCCCTTAAAAATTTTCCAATTTTTGTCCCAATTCTTCCCATTCCCATTGAAACTTTTCAAATCCCTCTCAAAATTGTTGAAATTCTGTTGAAGCTTTTAAAATTCTCTCTAGAATTTTCAAAATCCATGTCCACATGTTTACAATTTCACGTCAAAAAATTGCTGAAATTCCAGTTGAAATTTTTTCAAAGTCCCTTAAAAATTTTCCAATTTTTGTCCCAATTCTTCCCATTCCCATTGAAACTTTTCAAATCCCTCTCAAAATTGTAGAAATTCTGTTAAAACTTTTAAAATTCTCTCTAGAATTTTCATAATCCATGTCCACATATTTACAATTTCACATTAAAAAATTGCTAAAATTCCAGTTGAAATTTTTTCAAAGTCCCTTAAAAATTTTCCAATTTTTGTCCCAATTCTTCCCATTCCCCTTGAAACTTTTCAAATCCCTCTCAAAATTGTTGAAATTCTGTTGAAGCTTTTAAAATTCTCTCTAGAATTTTCAAAATCCATGTCCACATGTTTACAATTTCACGTCAAAAAATGGCTAAAATTCCAGTTGACATTTTTTCAAAGTCCCTTCAAAATTTTCCAATTTTTGTCCCAATTCTTCCCATTCCCATTGAAACTTTTCAAATCCCTCTCAAAATTGTGGAAATTCTGTTGAAGCTTTTAAAATTCTCTCTAGAATTTTCAAAATCCATGTCCACATGTTTACAATTTCATGTCAAAAAATTGCTAAAATTCCAGTTGAAATTTTTTCAAAGTCCCTTCAAAATTTTCCAATTTTTGTCCCAATTCTTCCCATTCCCATTGAAACTTTTCAAATCCCTCTCAAAATTGTTGAAATTCTGTTAAAGCTTTTAAAATTCTCTCTAGAATTTTCAAAATCCATGTCCACATATTTACAATTTCACGTCAAAAAATGGCTAAAATTCCAGTTGACATTTTTTCAAAGTCCCTTAAAAATTTTCCAATTTTTGTCCCAATTCTTCCCATTCCCATTGAAACTTTTCAAATCCCTCTCAAAATTGTGGAAATTCTGTTGAAGCTTTTAAAATTCTCTCTAGAATTTTCAAAATCCATGTCCACATGTTTACCATTTCACGTCAAAAAATTGCTGAAATTCCAGTTGAAATTTTTTCAAAGTCCCTTAAAAATTTTCCGATTTTTGTCCCAATTCTTCCCATTCCCATTGAAACTTTTCAAATCTCTCTCAAAATTGTAGAAATTCTGTTAAAACTTTTAAAATTCTCTCTAGAATTTTCAAAATCCATGTCCACATGTTTACCATTTCACGTCAAAAAATGGCTAAAATTCCAGTTGAAATTTTTTCAAAGTCCCTTAAAAATTTTCCAATTTTTGTCCCAATTCTTCCCATTCCCATTGAAACTTTTCAAATCCCTCTCAAAATTGTTGAAATTCTGTTGAAGCTTTTAAAATTCTCTCTAGAATTTTCAAAATCCATGTCCACATGTTTACAATTTCACGTCAAAAAATTGCTGAAATTCCAGTTGAAATTTTTTCAAAGTCCCTTAAAAATTTTCCAATTTTTGTCCCAATTCTTCCCATTCCCATTGAAACTTTTCAAATCCCTCTCAAAATTGTAGAAATTCTGTTAAAACTTTTAAAATTCTCTCTAGAATTTTCATAATCCATGTCCACATATTTACAATTTCACATTAAAAAATTGCTAAAATTCCAGTTGAAATTTTTTCAAAGTCCCTTAAAAATTTTCCAATTTTTGTCCCAATTCTTCCCATTCCCCTTGAAACTTTTCAAATCCCTCTCAAAATTGTTGAAATTCTGTTGAAGCTTTTAAAATTCTCTCTAGAATTTTCAAAATCCATGTCCACATGTTTACAATTTCACGTCAAAAAATGGCTAAAATTCCAGTTGACATTTTTTCAAAGTCCCTTCAAAATTTTCCAATTTTTGTCCCAATTCTTCCCATTCCCATTGAAACTTTTCAAATCCCTCTCAAAATTGTGGAAATTCTGTTGAAGCTTTTAAAATTCTCTCTAGAATTTTCAAAATCCATGTCCACATGTTTACCATTTCACGTCAAAAAATTGCTGAAATTCCAGTTGAAATTTTTTCAAAGTCCCTTAAAAATTTTCCAATTTTTGTCCCAATTCTTCCCATTCCCATTGAAACTTTTCAAATCTCTCTCAAAATTGTTGAAATTCTGTTAAAACTTTTAAAATTCTCTCTAGAATTTTCAAAATCCATGTCCACATATTTAAAATTTCACATTAAAAAATTGCTAAAATTCCAGTTGAAATTTTTTCAAAGTCCCTTAAAAATTTTCCAATTTTTGTCCTAATTCTTCCCATTCCCCTTGAAACTTTTCAAATCCCTCTCAAAATTGTTGAAATTCTGTTGAAGCTTTTAAAATTCTCTCTAGAATTTTCAAAATCCATGTCCACATGTTTACAATTTCACATAAAAAAATGGCTAAAATTCCAGTTGAAATTTTTTCAAAGTCCCTTCAAAATTTTCCGTTTTTTGTCCCAATTCTTCCCATTCCCATTGAAACTTTTCAAATCCCTCTCAAAATTGTTGAAATTCTGTTGAAGCTTTTAAAATTCTCTCTAGAATTTTCAAAATCCATGTCCACATGTTTACAATTTCATGTCAAAAAATTGCTAAAATTCCAGTTGAAATTTTTTCAAAGTCCCTTCAAAATTTTCCAATTTTTGTCCCAATTCTTCCCATTCCCATTGAAACTTTTCAAATCCCTCTCAAAATTGTTGAAATTCTGTTAAAGCTTTTAAAATTCTCTCTAGAATTTTCAAAATCCATGTCCACATGTTTACAATTTCACGTCAAAAAATGGCTAAAATTCCAGTTGAAATTTTGTCAAAGTCCCTTAAAAATTTTTCAATTTTTGTCCTAATTCTTCCCATTCCCATTGAAACTTTTCAAATCCCTCTCAAAATTGTTGAAATTCTGTTGAAGCTTTTAAAATTCTCTCTAGAATTTTCAAAATCCATGTCCACATGTTTACAATTTCACGTAAAAAAATGCTAAAATTCCAGTTGAAATTTTTTCAAAGTCCCTTAAAAATTTTCCAATTTTTGTCCCAATTCTTCCCATTCCCATTGAAACTTTTCAAATCCCTCTCAATATTGTTGAAATTCTGTTGAAGCTTTTAAAATTCTCTCTAGAATTTTCAAAATCCACTTCAAAATATTTACAATTTCACGTCAAAAAATGGCTAAAATTCCAGTTGAAATTTTTTCAAAGTCCCTTCAAAATTTTCCAATTTTTGTCCCAATTCTTCCCATTCCCATTGAAACTTTTCAAATCCCTCTCAAAATTGTTGAAATTCTGTTGAAGCTTTTAAAATTCTCTCTAGAATTTTCAAAATCCATGTCCACATGTTTACAATTTCATGTCAAAAAATGGCTAAAATTCCAGTTGAAATTTTTTCAAAGTCCCTTAAAAATTTTCCAATTTTTGTCCCAATTCTTCCCATTCCCCTTGAAACGTTTCAAATCCCTCTCAAAATTGTTGAAATTCTGTTGAAGCTTTTAAAATTCTCTCTAGAATTTTCAAAATCCATGTCCACATGTTTACAATTTCACGTCAAAAAATGGCTAAAATTCCAGTTGAAATTTTTTCAAAGTCCCTTAAAAATTTTCCAATTTTTGTCCCAATTCTTCCCATTCCCATTGAAACTTTTCAAATCCCTCTCAAAATCGTTGAAATTCTGTTGAAGCTTTTAAAATTCTCTCTAGAATTTTCAAAATCCATGTCCACATAATTACAATTTCACGTCAAAAAATGGCTAAAATTCCAGTTGACATTTTTTCAAAGTCCCTTCAAAATTTTCCAATTTTTGTCCCAATTCTTCCCATTCCCATTGAAACTTTTCAAATCCCTCTCAAAATTGTTGAAATTCTGTTGAAGCTTTTAAAATTCTCTCTAGAATTTTCAAAATCCATGTCCACATGTTTACAATTTCACGTCAAAAAATGGCTAAAATTCCAGTTGACATTTTTTCAAAGTCCCTTAAAAATTTTCCAATTTTTGTCCCAATTCTTCCCATTCCCATTGAAACTTTTCAAATCCCTCTCAAAATTGTTGAAATTCTGTTGAAGCTTTTAAAATTCTCTCTAGAATTTTCAAAATCCATGGCCACATGTTTACAATTTCACGTCAAAAAATGGCTAAAATTCCAGTTGAAATTTTTTCAAAGTCCCTTAAAAATTTTCCAATTTTTGTCCCAATTCTTCCCATTCCCATTGAAACTTTTCAAATCCCTCTCAAAATTGTTGAAATTCTGTTGAAGCTTTTAAAATTCTCTCTAGAATTTTCAAAATCCATGTCCACATGTTTACAATTTCACGTCAAAAAATGGCTAAAATTCCAGTTGAAATTTTTTCAAAGTCCCTTAAAAATTTTCCAATTTTTGTCCCAATTCTTCCCATTCCCATTGAAACTTTTCAAATCCCTCTCAAAATTGTTGAAATTCTGTTGAAGCTTTTAAAATTCTCTCTAGAATTTTCAAAATCCATGTCCACATGTTTACCATTTCACGTAAAAAAATTGCTAAAATTCCAGTTGAAATTTTTTCAAAGTCCCTTTAAAATTTTCCAATTTTTGTCCCAATTCTTCCCATTCCCATTGAAACTTTTCAAATCCCTCTCAAAATTGTTGAAATTCTGTTGAAGCTTTTAAAATTCTCTCTAGAATTTTCAAAATCCATGTCCACATGTTTACAATTTCACATAAAAAAATTGCTAAAATTCCAGTTGAAATTTTTTCAAAGTCCCTTAAAAATTTTCCAATTTTTGTCCCAATTCTTCCCATTCCCATTGAAACTTTTCAAATCCCTCTCAAAATTGTTGAAATTCTGTTGAAGCTTTTAAAATTCTCTCTAGAATTTTCAAAATCCATGTCCACATGTTTACAATTTCACGTCAAAAAATTGCTGAAATTCCAGTTGAAATTTTTTCAAAGTCCCTTAAAAATTTTCCAATTTTTGTCCCAATTCTTCCCATTCCCATTGAAACTTTTCAAATCTCTCTCAAAATTGTAGAAATTCTGTTAAAACTTTTAAAATTCTCTCTAGAATTTTCAAAATCCATGTCCACATATTTACAATTTCACATTAAAAAATTGCTAAAATTCCAGTTGAAATTTTTTCAAAGTCCCTTAAAAATTTTCCAATTTTTGTCCCAATTCTTCCCATTCCCCTTGAAACTTTTCAAATCCCTCTCAAAATTGTTGAAATTCTGTTGAAGCTTTTAAAATTCTCTCTAGAATTTTCAAAATCCATGTCCACATGTTTACAATTTCACGTCAAAAAATGGCTGAAATTCCAGTTGACATTTTTTCAAAGTCCCTTCAAAATTTTCCCATTTTTGTCCCAATTCTTCCCATTCCCATTGAAACTTTTCAAATCCCTCTCAAAATTGTTGAAATTCTGTTGAAGCTTTTAAAATTCTCTCTAGAATTTTCAAAATCCATGTCCACATGTTTACCATTTCACGTAAAAAAATTGCTAAAATTCCAGTTGAAATTTTTTCAAAGTCCCTGAAAAATTTTCCAATTTTTGTCCCAATTCTTCCCATTCCCATTGAAACTTTTCAAATCCCTCTCAATATTGTTGAAATTCTGTTGAAGCTTTTAAAATTCTCTCTAGAATTTTCAAAATCCATGTCCACATGTTTACAATTTCATGTCCAAAAATGGCTAAAATTCCAGTTGAAATTTTTTCAAAGTCCCTTAAAAATTTTCCAATTTTTGTCCCAATTCTTCCCATTCCCATTGAAACTTTTCAAATCCCTCTCAAAATTGTTGAAATTCTGTTGAAGCTTTTAAAATTCTCTCTAGAATTTTCAAAATCCATGTCCACATGTTTACCATTTCACGTCAAAAAATGGCTAAAATTCCAGTTGAAATTTTTTCAAAGTCCCTTAAAAATTTTCCAATTTTTGTCCCAATTCTTCCCATTCCCATTGAAACTTTTCAAATCCCTCTCAAAATTGTTGAAATTCTGTTGAAGCTTTTAAAATTCTCTCTAGAATTTTCAAAATCCATGTCCACATGTTTACAATTTCACGTCAAAAAATGGCTAAAATTCCAGTTGAAATTTTTTCAAAGTCCCTGAAAAATTTTCCAATTTTTGTCCCAGTTCTTCCCATTCCCATTGAAACTTTTCAAATCCCTCTCAAAATTGTAGAAATTCTGTTGAAGCTTTTAAAATTCTCTCTAGAATTTTCAAAATCCACTTCAAAATGTTTACAATTTCACGTCAAAAAATGGCTAAAATTCCAGTTGAAATTTTTTCAAAGTCCCTTAAAAATTTTCCAATTTTTGTCCCAATTCTTCCCATTCCCATTGAAACTTTTCAAATCCCTCTCAAAATTGTTGAAATTCTGTTGAAGCTTTTAAAATTCTCTCTAGAATTTTCAAAATCCATGTCCACATGTTTACAATTTCACGTTAAAAAATTACTAAAATTCCAGTTGAAATATTTTCAGTCCCTTAAAAATTTTCCAATTTTTGTCCCAATTCTTCCCATTCCCATTGAAACTTTTCAAATCCCTCTCAAAAGTGTTGAAATTCTGTTGAAGCTTTTAAAATTCTCTCTAGAATTTTCAAAATCCATGTCCACATGTTTACAATTTCACGTCAAAAAATGGCTAAAATTCCAGTTGAAATTTTTTCAAAGTCCCTTAAAAATTTTCCGATTTTTGTCCCAATTCTTCCCATTCCCATTGAAACTTTTCAAATCCCTCTCAAAATTGTTGAAATTCTGTTGAAGCTTTTAAAATTCTCTCTAGAATTTTCAAAATCCATGTCCACATGTTTACAATTTCACGTCAAAAAATGGCTAAAATTCCAGTTGAAATTTTTTCAAAGTCCCTTAAAAATTTTCCAATTTTTGTCCCAATTCTTCCCATTCCCATTGAAACTTTTCAAATCCCTCTCAAAATTGTTGAAATTCTGTTGAAGCTTTTAAAATTCTCTCTAGAATTTTCAAAATCCATGTCCACATATTTACAATTTCACGTCAAAAAATGGCTAAAATTCCAGTTGAAATTTTTTCAAAGTCCCTTAAAAATTTTCCAATTTTTGTCCCAATTCTTCCCATTCCCATTGAAACTTTTCAAATCCCTCTCAAAATTGTTGAAATTCTGTTGAAGCTTTTAAAATTCTCTCTAGAATTTTCAAAATCCATGTCCACATGTTTACCATTTCACGTCAAAAAATGGCTAAAATTCCAGTTGAAATTTTTTCAAAGTCCCTTAAAAATTTTCCAATTTTTGTCCCAATTCTTCCCATTCCCATTGAAACTTTTCAAATCCCTCTCAAAATTGTTGAAATTCTGTTGAAGCTTTTAAAATTCTCTCTAGAATTTTCAAAATCCATGTCCACATGTTTACCATTTCACGTCAAAAAATGGCTAAAATTCCAGTTGAAATTTTTTCAAAGTCCCTTAAAAATTTTCCAATTTTTGTCCCAATTCTTCCCATTCCCATTGAAACTTTTCAAATCCCTCTCAAAATTGTTGAAATTCTGTTGAAGCTTTTAAAATTCTCTCTAGAATTTTCAAAATCCATGTCCACATGTTTACAATTTCACGTCAAAAAATGGCTAAAATTCCAGTTGAAATTTTTTCAAAGTCCCTTAAAAATTTTCCAATTTTTGTCCCAATTCTTCCCATTCCCATTGAAACTTTTCAAATCCCTCTCAAAAGTGTTGAAATTCTGTTGAAGCTTTTAAAATTCTCTCTAGAATTTTCAAAATCCATGTCCACATGTTTACAATTTCACGTCAAAAAATTGCTGAAATTCCAGTTGAAATTTTTTCAAAGTCCCTTAAAAATTTTCCAATTTTTGTCCCAATTCTTCCCATTCCCATTGAAACTTTTCAAATCCCTCTCAAAATTGTAGAAATTCTGTTAAAACTTTTAAAATTCTCTCTAGAATTTTCAAAATCCATGTCCACATATTTACAATTTCACATTAAAAAATTGCTAAAATTCCAGTTGAAATTTTTTCAAAGTCCCTTAAAAATTTTCCAATTTTTGTCCCAATTCTTCCCATTCCCCTTGAAACTTTTCAAATCCCTCTCAAAATTGTTGAAATTCTGTTGAAGCTTTTAAAATTCTCTCTAGAATTTTCAAAATCCATGTCCACATGTTTACAATTTCACGTCAAAAAATGGCTGAAATTCCAGTTGACATTTTTTCAAAGTCCCTTAAAAATTTTCCAATTTTTGTCCCAATTCTTCCCATTCCCATTGAAACTTTTCAAATCCCTCTCAAAATTGTTGAAATTCTGTTGAAGCTTTTAAAATTCTCTCTAGAATTTTCAAAATCCATGTCCACATGTTTACCATTTCACGTCAAAAAATTGCTAAAATTCCAGTTGAAATTTTTTCAAAGTCCCTGAAAAATTTTCCAATTTTTGTCCCAATTCTTCCCATTCCCATTGAAACTTTTCAAATCCCTCTCAATATTGTTGAAATTCTGTTGAAGCTTTTAAAATTCTCTCTAGAATTTTCAAAATCCATGTCCACATGTTTACAATTTCACGTCAAAAAATGGCTAAAATTCCAGTTGAAATTTTTTCAAAGTCCCTGAAAAATTTTCCAATTTTTGTCCCAATTCTTCCCATTCCCATTGAAACTTTTCAAATCCCTCTCAAAATTGTTGAAATTCTGTTGAAGCTTTTAAAATTCTCTCTAGAATTTTCAAAATCCATGTCCACATGTTTACAATTTCACGTCAAAAAATGGCTAAAATTCCAGTTGAAATTTTTTCAAAGTCCCTGAAAAATTTTCCAATTTTTGTCCCAATTCTTCCCATTCCCATTGAAACTTTTCAAATCCCTCTCAAAATTGTTGAAATTCTGTTGAAGCTTTTAAAATTCTCTCTAGAATTTTCAAAATCCATGTCCACATGTTTACAATTTCACGTCAAAAAATGGCTAAAATTCCAGTTGAAATTTTTTCAAAGTCCCTGAAAAATTTTCCAATTTTTGTCCCAATTCTTCCCATTCCCATTGAAACTTTTCAAATCCCTCTCAAAATTGTTGAAATTCTGTTGAAGCTTTTAAAATTCTCTCTAGAATTTTCAAAATCCATGTCCACATGTTTACAATTTCACGTCAAAAAATGGCTAAAATTCCAGTTGAAATTTTTTCAAAGTCCCTGAAAAATTTTCCCATTTTTGTCCCAATTCTTTGTATTCCCATTGAAACTATTCAAATCCCTCTCAAAAGTGTTGAAATTCTGTTGAAGCTTTTAAAATTCTCTCTAGAATTTTCAAAATCCATGTCCACATGTTTACAATTTCACGTCAAAAAATGGCTAAAATTCCAGTTGAAATTTTTTCAAAGTCCCTGAAAAATTTTCCAATTTTTGTCCCAATTCTTCCCATTCCCATTGAAACTTTTCAAATCTCTCTCAAAATTGTAGAAATTCTGTTAAAGCTTTTAAAATTCTCTCTAGAATTTTCAAAATCCATGGCCACATGTTTACAATTTCACGTCAAAAAATTGCTAAAATTCCAGTTGAAATTTTTTCAAAGTCCCTTAAAAATTTTCCAATTTTTGTCCCAATTCTTCCCATTCCCATTGAAACTTTTCAAATCCCTCTCAAAATTCTTGAAATTCTGTTGAAGCTTTTAAAATTCTCTCTAGAATTTTCAAAATCCATGTCCACATGTTTACAATTTCATGTAAAAAAATGCTAAAATTCCAGTTGAAATTTTTTCAAAGTCCCTGAAAAATTTTCCAATTTTTGTCCCAATTCTTCCCATTCCCATTGAAACTTTTCAAATCCCTCTCAAAATTGTAGAAATTCTGTTGAAGCTTTTAAAATTCTCTCTAGAATTTTCAAAATCCATGTCCACATGTTTACAATTTCACGTCAAAAAAATGCTAAAATTCCAGTTGAAATTTTTTCAAAGTCCCTTAAAAATTTTCCAATTTTTGTCCCAATTCTTCCCATTCCCACTGAAACTTTTCAAATCCCTCTCAAAATCGTTGAAATTCTGTTGAAGCTTTTAAAATTCTCTCTAGAATTTTCAAAATCCATGTCCACATGTTTACAATTTCACGTCAAAAAATGGCTAAAATTCCAGTTGAAATTTTTTCAAAGTCCCTTAAAAATTTTCCAATTTTTGTCCCAATTCTTCCCATTCCCATTGAAACTTTTCAAATCCCTCTCAAAATTGTTGAAATTCTGTTGAAGCTTTTAAAATTCTCTCTAGAATTTTCAAAATCCATGTCCACATGTTTACCATTTCACGTAAAAAAATTGCTAAAATTCCAGTTGAAATTTTTTCAAAGTCCCTTAAAAATTTTCCAATTTTTGTCCCAATTCTTCCCATTCCCATTGAAACTTTTCAAATCCCTCTCAAAATTGTTGAAATTCTGTTGAAGCTTTTAAAATTCTCTCTAGAATTTTCAAAATCCATGTCCACATGTTTACAATTTCACGTCAAAAAATGGCTAAAATTCCAGTTGAAATTTTTTCAAAGTCCCTTAAAAATTTTCCAATTTTTGTCCCAATTCTTCCCATTCCCATTGAAACTTTTCAAATCCCTCTCAAAATTGTTGAAATTCTGTTGAAGCTTTTAAAATTCTCTCTAGAATTTTCAAAATCCATGTCCACATATTTACAATTTCACGTCAAAAAATTGCTAAAATTCCAGTTGAAATTTTTTCAAAGTCCCTGAAAAATTTTCCAATTTTTGTCCCAATTCTTCCCATTCCCATTGAAACTTTTCAAATCCCTCTCAAAATTGTAGAAATTCTGTTGAAGCTTTTAAAATTCTCTCTAGAATTTTCAAAATCCATGTCCACATGTTTACCATTTCACGTAAAAAAATTGCTAAAATTCCAGTTGAAATTTTTTCAAAGTCCCTTAAAAATTTTCCAATTTTTGTCCCAATTCTTCCCATTCCCATTGAAACTTTTCAAATCCCTCTCAATATTGTTGAAATTCTGTTGAAGCTTTTAAAATTCTCTCTAGAATTTTCAAAATCCATGTCCACATGTTTACAATTTCACGTCAAAAAATGGCTAAAATTCCAGTTGAAATTTTTTCAAAGTCCCTTAAAAATTTTCCAATTTTTGTCCCAATTCTTCCCATTCCCATTGAAACTTTTCAAATCCCTCTCAAAATTGTTGAAATTCTGTTGAAGCTTTTAAAATTCTCTCTAGAATTTTCAAAATCCATGGCCACATGTTTACAATTTCACGTCAAAAAATGGCTAAAATTCCAGTTGAAATTTTTTCAAAGTCCCTTAAAAATTTTCCAATTTTTGTCCCAATTCTTCCCATTCCCATTGAAACTTTTCAAATCCCTCTCAAAATTGTTGAAATTCTGTTGAAGCTTTTAAAATTCTCTCTAGAATTTTCAAAATCCATGTCCACATGTTTACAAGTTCACGTCAAAAAATGGCTAAAATTCCAGTTGAAATTTTTTCAAAGTCCCTTAAAAATTTTCCAATTTTTGTCCCAATTCTTCCCATTCCCATTGAAACTTTTCAAATCCCTCTCAAAATTGTTGAAATTCTGTTGAAGCTTTTAAAATTCTCTCTAGAATTTTCAAAATCCATGGCCACATGTTTACAATTTCACGTCAAAAAATGGCTAAAATTCCAGTTGAAATTTTTTCAAAGTCCCTTAAAAATTTTCCAATTTTTGTCCCAATTCTTCGTATTCCCATTGAAACTATTCAAATCCCTCTCAAAATGGTTGAAATTCTGTTGAAGCTTTTAAAATTCTCTCTAGAATTTTCAAAATCCATGTCCACATGTTTACAATTTCACGTCAAAAAATTGCTAAAATTCCAGTTGAAATTTTTTCAAAGTCCCTGAAAAATTTTCCAATTTTTGTCCCAATTCTTCCCATTCCCATTGAAACTTTTCAAATCCCTCTCAATATTGTTGAAATTCTGTTGAAGCTTTTAAAATTCTCTCTAGAATTTTCAAAATCCATGTCCACATGTTTACAATTTCACGTCAAAAAATGGCTAAAATTCCAGTTGAAATTTTTTCAAAGTCCCTTAAAAATTTTCCAATTTTTGTCCCAATTCTTCCCATTCCCATTGAAACTTTTCAAATCCCTCTCAAAATTGTTGAAATTCTGTTGAAGCTTTTAAAATTCTCTCTAGAATTTTCAAAATCCATGGCCACATGTTTACAATTTCACGTCAAAAAATGGCTAAAATTCCAGTTGAAATTTTTTCAAAGTCCCTTAAAAATTTTCCAATTTTTGTCCCAATTCTTCCCATTCCCATTGAAACTTTTCAAATCCCTCTCAAAATTGTTGAAATTCTGTTGAAGCTTTTAAAATTCTCTCTAGAATTTTCAAAATCCATGTCCACATGTTTACAAGTTCACGTCAAAAAATGGCTAAAATTCCAGTTGAAATTTTTTCAAAGTCCCTTAAAAATTTTCCAATTTTTGTCCCAATTCTTCCCATTCCCATTGAAACTTTTCAAATCCCTCTCAAAATTGTTGAAATTCTGTTGAAGCTTTTAAAATTCTCTCTAGAATTTTCAAAATCCATGGCCACATGTTTACAATTTCACGTCAAAAAATGGCTAAAATTCCAGTTGAAATTTTTTCAAAGTCCCTTAAAATTTTCCAATTTTTGTCCCAATTCTTCGTATTCCCATTGAAACTATTCAAATCCCTCTCAAAATGGTTGAAATTCTGTTGAAGCTTTTAAAATTCTCTCTAGAATTTTCAAAATCCATGTCCACATGTTTACAATTTCACGTCAAAAAATTGCTAAAATTCCAGTTGAAATTTTTTCAAAGTCCCTGAAAAATTTTCCAATTTTTGTCCCAATTCTTCCCATTCCCATTGAAACTCTTCAAATCCCTCTCAAAATTGTTGAAATTCTGTTGAAGCTTTTAAAATTCTCTCTAGAATTTTCAAAATCCATGTCCACATGTTTACAATTTCACGTAAAAAAAAAATGCTAAAATTCCAGTTGAAATTTTTTCAAAGTCCCTTCAAAATTTTCCAATTTTTGTCCCAATTCTTCCCATTCCCATTGAAACTTTTCAAATCCCTCTCAAAATTGTAGAAATTCTGTTGAAGCTTTTAAAATTCTCTCTAGAATTTTCAAAATCCATGTCCACATGTTTACAATTTCACGTCAAAAAAATGCTAAAATTCCAGTTGAAATTTTTTCAAAGTCCCTGAAAAATTTTCCAATTTTTGTCCCAATTCTTCCCATTCCCATTGAAACTTTTCAAATCCCTCTCAAAATTGTTGAAATTCTGTTGAAGCTTTTAAAATTCTCTCTAGAATTTTCAAAATCCATGTCCACATGTTTACAATTTCACGTCAAAAAATGGCTAAAATTCCAGTTGAAATTGTTTCAAAGACCCTGAAAAATTTTCCAATTTTTGTCCCAATTCTTCCCATTCCCATTGAAACTTTTCAAATCCCTCTCAAAATTGTAGAAATTCTGTTGAAGCTTTTAAAATTCTCTCTAGAATTTTCAAAATCCATGTCCACATGTTTACAATTTCACGTCAAAAAATGGCTAAAATTCCAGTTGAAATTTTTTCAAAGTCCCTTAAAAATTTTCCAATTTTTGTCCCAATTCTTCCCATTCCCATTGAAACTTTTCAAATCCCTCTCAAAATCGTTGAAATTCTGTTGAAGCTTTTAAAATTCTCTCTAGAATTTTCAAAATCCATGTCCACATGTTTACAATTTCACGTCAAAAAATGGCTGAAATTCCAGTTGAAATTTTTTCAAAGTCCCTTCAAAATTTTCCAATTTTTGTCCCAATTCTTCCCATTCCCATTGAAACTTTTCAAATCCCTCTCAAAATTGTAGAAATTCTGTTGAAGCTTTTAAAATTCTCTCTAGAATTTTCAAAATCCATGTCCACATGTTTACCATTTCACGTCAAAAATGGCTAAAATTCCAGTTGAAATTTTTTCAAAGTCCCTGAAAAATTTTCCCATTTTTGTCCCAATTCTTCCCATTCCCATTGAAACTTTTCAAATCCCTCTCAAAACTGTTGAAATTCTGTTGAAGCTTTTAAAATTCTCTCTAGAATTTTCAAAATCCATGTCCTCATGTTTACAATTTCACGTCAAAAAAATGCTAAAATTCCAGTTGAAATTTTTTCAAAGTCCCTTAAAAAATTTTCCAATTTTTGTCCCAATTCTTCCCATTCCCATTGAAACTTTTCAAATCCCTCTCAAAATTGTTGAAATTCTGTTGAAGCTTTTAAAATTCTCTCTAGAATTTTCAAAATCCATGTCCACATGTTTACAATTTCATGTCAAAAAATGGCTAAAATTCCAGTTGAAATTTTTTCTAAGTCCCTGAAAAATTTTCCAATTTTTGTCCCAATTCTTCCCATTCCCATTGAAACTTTTCAAATCCCTCTCAAAATGGTTGAAATTCTCTTGAAGCTTTTAAAATTCTCTCTAGAATTTTCAAAATCCATGTCCACATGTTTACAATTTCACGTCAAAAAATGGCTAAAATTCCAGTTGAAATTTTTTCAAAGTCCCTTAAAAATTTTCCAATTTTTGTCCCAATTCTTCCCATTCCCATTGAAACTTTTCAAATCCCTCTCAAAATTGTTGAAATTCTGTTGAAGCTTTTAAAATTCTCTCTAGAATTTTCAAAATCCATGTCCACATGTTTACCATTTCACGTCAAAAAATGGCTAAAATTCCAGTTGAAATTTTTTCAAAGTCCCTTAAAAATTTTCCAATTTTTGTCCCAATTCTTCCCATTCCCATTGAAACTTTTCAAATCCCTCTCAAAATTGTTGAAATTCTGTTGAAGCTTTTAAAATTCTCTCTAGAATTTTCAAAATCCATGGCCACATGTTTACAAGTTCACGTCAAAAAATGGCTAAAATTCCAGTTGAAATTTTTTCAAAGTCCCTGAAAAATTTTCCTATTTTTGTCCCAATTCTTCCCATTCCCATTGAAACTTTTCAAATCCCTCTCAAAATTGTTGAAATTCTGTTGAAGCTTTTAAAATTCTCTCTAGAATTTTCAAAATCCATGGCCACATGTTTACAATTTCACGTCAAAAAATGGCTAAAATTCCAGTTGAAATTTTTTCAAAGTCCCTTAAAAATTTTCCAATTTTTGTCCCAATTCTTCCCATTCCCATTGAAACTTTTCAAATCCCTCTCAAAATTGTTGAAATTCTGTTGAAGCTTTTAAAATTCTCTCTAGAATTTTCAAAATCCATGGCCACATGTTTACAATTTCACGTCAAAAAATGGCTAAAATTCCAGTTGAAATTTTTTCAAAGTCCCTGAAAAATTTTCCAATTTTTGTCCCAATTCTTCCCATTCCCATTGAAACTTTTCAAATCCCTCTCAAAATTGTTGAAATTCTGTTGAAGCTTTTAAAATTCTCTCTAGAATTTTCAAAATCCATGTCCACATGTTTACAATTTCACGTCAAAAAATGGCTAAAATTCCAGTTGAAATTTTTTCAAAGTCCCTTAAAAATTTTCCAATTTTTGTCCCAATTCTTCCCATTCCCATTGAAACTTTTCAAATCCCTCTCAAAATTGTGGAAATTCTGTTAAAGCTTTTAAAATTCTCTCTAGAATTTTCAAAATCCATGTCCACATGTTTACAATTTCACGTCAAAAAATGGCTAAAATTCCAGTTGAAATTCTTTCAAAGTCCCTTAAAAATTTTCCAATTTTTGTCCCAATTCTTCCCATTCCCATTGAAACTTTTCAAATCCCTCTCAAAATTGTTGAAATTCTGTTGAAGCTTTTAAAATTCTCTCTAGAATTTTCAAAATCCATGTCCACATGTTTACAATTTCACATAAAAAAATGCTAAAATTCCAGTTGAAATTTTTTCGAAGTCCCTTAAAAATTTTCCAATTTTTGTCCCAATTCTTCCCATTCCCATTGAAACTTTTCAAATCCCTCTCAAAATTGTAGAAATTCTGTTGAAGCTTTTAAAATTCTCTCTAGAATTTTCAAAATCTATGTCCACATGTTTACAATTTCACGTCAAAAAATGGCTAAAATTCCAGTTGAAATTTTTTCAAAGTCTCTTAAAAATTTTCCCATTTTTGTCCCAATTCTTCCCATTCCCATTGAAACTTTTCAAATCCCTCTCAAAATTGTTGAAATTCTGTTGAAGCTTTTAAAATTCTCTCTAGAATTTTC
>NW_028116540.1:0-41038 GCF_964273445.1 Streptopelia decaocto | reverse complement strand
AGTCCCTTAAAAATTTCCAATTTTTGTCCCATTCTTCCCATTCCCATTGAAACTTTTCAAATCCCTCTCAAAATTGTTGAAATTCTGTTGAAGCTTTTAAAATTCTCTCTAGAATTTTCAAAATCCATGTCCACATGTTCACAATTTCACGTAAAAAATTGCTAAAATTCCAGTTGAAATTTTTTCAAAGTCCCTTAAAAATTTTCCAATTTTGTCCCAATTCTTCCCATTCCCATTGAAACTTTTCAAATCCCTCTCACAATTGTAGAAATTCTGTTGAAGCTTTTAAAATTCTCTCTAGAATTTTCAAAATCCATGGCCACAGGTTTACAATTTCACGTCAAAAAATGGCTAAAATTCCAGTTGAAATTTTTTCAAAGTCCCTTAAACAATTTTCCAATTTTTGTCCCAATTCTTCCCATTCCCATTGAAAACTTTTCAAATCCCTCTCAAAATTGTTGAAATTCTCTTGAAGCTTTTAAAATTCTCTCTAGAATTTTCAAAATCCATGGCCACATGTTTACAATTTCACGTCAAAAAATGGCTAAAATTCCAGTTGAAATTTTTTCAAAGTCCCTTAAAAATTTTCCAATTTTTGTCCCAATTCTTCCCATTCCCATTGAAACTTTTCAAATCCCTCTCAAAATTGTTGAAATTCTGTTGAAGCTTTTAAAATTCTCTCTAGAATTTTCAAAATCCATGTCCACATGTTTACAATTTCACGTCAAAAATGGCTAAAATTCCAGTTGAAATTTTTTCAAAGTCCCTTAAAAATTTTCCCATTTTTGTCCCAATTCTTCCCATTCCCATTGAAACTTTTCAAATCCCTCTCAAAATTGTTGAAATTCTCTTGAAGCTTTTAAATTCTCTCTAGAATTTTCAAAATCCACTTCAACATGTTCACAATTTCAGGTAACAAAATGGCTAAAATTCCAGTTGAAATTTTTTCAAAGTCCCTTCAAAATTTTCCAATTTTTGTCCCAATTCTTCCCATTCCCATTGAAACTTTTCAAATCCCTCTCAAAATTGTTGAAATTCTCTTGAAGCTTTTAAAATTCTCTCTAGAATTTTCAAAATCCATGGCCACATGTTTACAATTTCACGTCAAAAAATGGCTAAAATTCCAGTTGAAATTTTTTCAAAGTCCCTTAAAAATTTTCCAATTTTTGTCCCAATTCTTCCCATTCCCATGGAAACTTTTCAAATCCCTCTCAAAATTGTTGAAATTCTCTTGAAGCTTTTAAAATTCTCTCTAGAATTTTCAAAATCCATGGCCACATGTTCACAATTTCACGTCAAAAAATGGCTAAAATTCCAGTTGAAATTTTTTCAAAGTCCCTTAAAAATTTTCCAATTTTTGTCCCAATTCTTCCCATTCCCATTGAAACTTTTCAAATCCCTCTCACAATTGTTGAAATTCTGTTAAAGCTTTTAAAATTCTCTCTAGAATTTTCAAAATCCATGTCCACATGTTTACAATTTCACGTCAAAAAATGGCTAAAATTCCAGTTGAAATTTTTTTCAAACTCCCTTAAAAATTTTCCAATTTTTGTCCCAATTCTTCCCATTCCCATTGAAACTTTTCAAATCCCTCTCAAAATTGTTGAAATTCTCTTGAAGCTTTTAAAATTCTCTCTAGAATTTTCAAAATCCATGTCCACATGTTCACAATTTCACGTAAAAAAATTGCTAAAATTCCAGTTGAAATTTTTTCAAAGTCCCTTAAAAATTTTCCAATTTTTGTCCCAATTCTTCCCATTCCCATTGAAACTTTTCAAATCCCTCTCAAAATTGTTGAAATTCTCTTGAAGCTTTTAAAATTCTCTCTAGAATTTTCAAAATCCACTTCAACATGTTTACAATTTCACGTCAAAAAATTGCTAAAATTCCAGTTGAAATTTTTTCAAAGTCCCTTCAAAATTTTCCAATTTTTGTCCCAATTCTTCCCATTCCCATTGAAACTTTTCAAATCCCTCTCAAAATTGTTGAAATTCTCTTGAAGCTTTTAAAATTCTCTCTAGAATTTTCAAAATACATGGCCACATGTTTACAATTTCACGTCAAAAAAATGCTAAAATTCCAGTTGAAATTTTTTCAAAGTCCCTTAAAAAATTTCCAATTTTTGTCCCAATTCTTCCCATTCCCATTGAAACTTTTCAAATCCCTCTCAAAATTGTTGAAATTCTGTTGAAGCTTTTAAAATTCTCTCTAGAATTTTCAAAATCCATGGCCACATGTTTACAATTTCACGTCAAAAAATGGCTAAAATTCCAGTTGAAATTTTTTCAAAGTCCCTTAAAAATTTTCCAATTTTTGTCCCAATTCTTCCCATTCCCATTGAAACTTTTCAAATCCCTCTCAAAATTGTTGAAATTCTCTTGAAGCTTTTAAAATTCTCTCTAGAATTTTCAAAATCCATGGCCACATGTTTACAATTTCACGTCAAAAAATGGCTAAAATTCCAGTTGAAATTTTTTCAAAGTCCCTTCAAAATTTTCCAATTTTTGTCCCAATTCTTCCCATTCCCATTGAAACTTTTCAAATCCCTCTCAAAATTGTTGAAATTCTCTTGAAGCTTTTAAAATTCTCTCTAGAATTTTCAAAATCCACTTCAACATGTTCACAATTTCAGGTAACAAAATGGCTAAAATTCCAGTTGAAATTTTTTCAAAGTCCCTTAAAAATTTTCCAATTTTTGTCCCAATTCTTCCCATTCCCATTGAAACTTTTCAAATCCCTCTCAAAATTGTTGAAATTCTGTTGAAGCTTTTAAAATTCTCTCTAGAATTTTCAAAATCCATGGCCACATGTTCACAATTTCACGTAAAAAATTGCTAAAATTCCAGTTGAAATTTTTTCAAAGTCCCTTCAAAATTTTCCAATTTTTGTCCCAATTCTTCCCATTCCCATTGAAACTTTTCAAATCCCTCTCAAAATTGTTGAAATTCTCTTGAAGCTTTTAAAATTCTCTCTAGAATTTTCAAAATACATGGCCACATGTTTACAATTTCACGTCAAAAAATGGCTAAAATTCCAGTTGAAATTTTTTCAAAGTCCCTTAAAAATTTTCCAATTTTTGTCCCAATTCTTCCCATTCCCATGGAAACTTTTCAAATCCCTCTCAAAATTGTTGAAATTCTCTTGAAGCTTTTAAAATTCTCTCTAGAATTTTCAAAATCCATGGCCACATGTTTACAATTTCACGTCAAAAACTGGCTAAAATTCCAGTTGAAATTTTTTCAAAGTCCCTTAAAAATTTTCCAATTTTTGTCCCAATTCTTCCCATTCCCATTGAAACTTTTCAAATCCCTCTCAAAATTGTTGAAATTCTGTTGAAGCTTTTAAAATTCTCTCTAGAATTTTCAAAATCCATGTCCACATGTTTACAATTTCACGTCAAAAAATGGCTAAAATTCCAGTTGAAATTTTTTCAAAGTCCCTGAAAAATTTTCCAATTTTTGTCCCAATTCTTCCCATTCCCATTGAAACTTTTCAAATCCCTCTCAAAATTGTTGAAATTCTCTTGAAGCTTTTAAAATTCTCTCTAGAATTTTCAAAATCCATGGCCACATGTTTACAATTTCACGTCAAAAAATGGCTAAAATTCCAGTTGAAATTTTTTCAAAGTCCCTTAAAAATTTTCCAATTTTTGTCCCAATTCTTCCCATTCCCATTGAAACTTTTCAAATCCCTCTCAAAATTGTTGAAATTCTGTTGAAGCTTTAAAAATTCTCTCTAGAATTTTCAAAATCCATGTCCACATGTTTACAATTTCACGTCAAAAAATGGCTAAAATTCCAGTTGAAATTTTTTCAAAGTCCCTTAAAAATTTTCCAATTTTTGTCCCAATTCTTCCCATTCCCATTGAAACTTTTCAAATCCCTCTCAAAATTGTAGAAATTCTGTTGAAGCTTTTAAAATTCTCTCTAGAATTTTCAAAATCCATGGCCACATGTTTACAATTTCACGTCAAAAAATGGCTAAAATTCCAGTTGAAATTTTTTCAAAGTCCCTTAAAAATTTTCCAATTTTTGTCCCAATTCTTCCCATTCCCATTGAAACTTTTCAAATCCCTCTCAAAATTGTTGAAATTCTCTTGAAGCTTTTAAAATTCTCTCTAGAATTTTCAAAATCCATGGCCACATGTTTACAATTTCACGTCAAAAAATTGCTAAAATTCCAGTTGAAATTTTTTCAAAGTCCCTTAAAAATTTTCCAATTTTTGTCCCAAATCTTCCCATTCCCATTGAAACTTTTCAAATCCCTCTCAAAATTGTGGAAATTCTGTTGAAGCTTTTAAAATTCTCTCTAGAATTTTCAAAATCCATGTCCACATGTTTACAATTTCACGTCAAAAAATTGCTAAAATTCCAGTTGAAATTTTTTCAAAGTCCCTTCAAAATTTTCCAATTTTTGTCCCAATTCTTCCCATTCCCATTGAAACTTTTCAAATCCCTCTCAAAATTGTTGAAATTCTCTTGAAGCTTTTAAAATTCTCTCTAGAATTTTCAAAATCCATGGCCACATGTTTACAATTTCACGTCAAAAAATGGCTAAAATTCCAGTTGAAATTTTTTCAAAGTCCCTTAAAAATTTTCCAATTTTTGTCCCAATTCTTCCCATTCCCATTGAAACTTTTCAAATCCCTCTCAAAATTGTAGAAATTCTGTAAAGCTTTTAAAATTCTCTCTAGAATTTTCAAAATCCATGTCCACATGTTTACAATTTCACGTCAAAAAAATGCTAAAATTCCAGTTGAAATTTTTTCAAAGTCCCTTTAAAAAATTTCCAATTTTTGTCCCAATTCTTCCCATTCCCATTGAAACTTTTCAAATCCCTCTCAAAATTGTTGAAATTCTGTTGAAGCTTTTAAAATTCTCTCTAGAATTTTCAAAATCCACTTCAACATGTTCACAATTTCACGTAAAAAAATGGCTAAAATTCCAGTTGAAATTTTTTCAAAGTCCCTTCAAAATTTTCCAATTTTTGTCCCAATTCTTCCCATTCCCATTGAAAACTTTTCAAATCCCTCTCAAAATTGTTGAAATTCTCTTGAAGCTTTTAAAATTCTCTCTAGAATTTTCAAAATCCATGTCCACATGTTTACAATTTCACGTCAAAAAATGGCTAAAATTCCAGTTGAAATTTTTTCAAAGTCCCTTAAAAATTTTCCAATATTTGTCCCAATTCTTCCCATTCCCATTGAAACTTTTCAAATCCCTCTCAAAATTGTTGAAATTCTGTTGAAGCTTTTAAAATTCTCTCTAGAATTTTCAAAATCCATGGCCACATGTTTACAATTTCACGTCAAAAAATTGCTAAAATTCCAGTTGAAATTTTTTCAAAGTCCCTTAAAAATTTTCCAATTTTTGTCCCAATTCTTCCCATTCTTATTGAAACTTTTCAAATCCCTCTCAAAATTGTAGAAATTCTGTTGAAGCTTTTAAAATTCTCTCTAGAATTTTCAAAATCCATGTCCACATGTTTACAATTTCACGTAAAAAAATTGCTAAAATTCCAGTTGAAATTTTTCAAAGTCCCTTAAAAATTTTCCAACTTTTGTCCCAATTCTTCCCATTCCCATTGAAACTTTTCAAATCCCTCTCAAATTGTAGAAATTCTGTTAAAGCTTTTAAAATTCTCTCTAGAATTTTCAAAATCCATGTCCACATGTTTACAATTTCACGTCAAAAAAATGCTAAAATTCCAGTTGAAATTTTTTCAAAGTCCCTTAAAAAATTTCCAATTTTGTCCCAATTCTTCCCATTCCCATTGAAACTTTTCAAATCCCTCTCAAAATTGTTGAAATTCTGTTGAAGCTTTTAAAATTCTCTCTAGAATTTTCAAAATCCACTTCAACATGTTCACAATTTCACGTAAAAAAATGGCTAAAATTCCAGTTGAAATTTTTTCAAAGTCCCTTCAAAATTTTCCAATTTTTGTCCCAATTCTTCCCATTCCCATTGAAACTTTTCAAATCCCTCTCAAAATTGTTGAAATTCTCTTGAAGCTTTTAAAATTCTCTCTAGAATTTTCAAAATCCATGTCCACATGTTTACAATTTCACGTCAAAAAATGGCTAAAATTCCAGTTGAAATTTTTTCAAAGTCCCTTAAAATTTTCCAATATTTGTCCCAATTCTTCCCATTCCCATTGAAACTTTTCAAATCCCTCTCAAAATTGTTGAAATTCTGTTGAAGCTTTTAAAATTCTCTCTAGAATTTTCAAAATCCATGGCCACATGTTTACAATTTCACGTCAAAAATTGCTAAAATTCCAGTTGAAATTTTTTCAAAGTCCCTTAAAAATTTTCCAATTTTTGTCCCAATTCTTCCCATTCCCATTGAAACTTTTCAAATCCCTCTCAAAATTGTTGAAATTCTGTTGAAGCTTTAAAAATTCTCTCTAGAATTTTCAAAATCCATGGCCACATGTTTACAATTTCACGTAAAAAAATTGCTAAAATTCCAGTTGAAATTTTTTCAAAGTCCCTTAAAAATTTTCCAATTTTTGTCCCAATTCTTCCCATTCCCATTGAAACTTTTCAAATCCCTCTCAAAATTGTTGAAATTCTCTTGAAGCTTTTAAAATTCTCTCTAGAATTTTCAAAATCCATGTCCACATGTTTACAATTTCACGTCAAAAAATGGCTAAAATTCCAGTTGAAATTTTTTCAAAGTCCCTTAAAAATTTTCCAATTTTTGTCCCAATTCTTCCCATTCCCATTGAAACTTTTCAAATCCCTCTCAAAATTGTAGAAATTCTGTTGAAGCTTTTAAAATTCTCTCTAGAATTTTCAAAATCCATGTCCACATGTTTACAATTTCACGTAAAAAAATTGCTAAAATTCCAGTTGAAATTTTTTCAAAGTCCCTTAAAAATTTTCCAATTTTTGTCCCAATTCTTCCCATTCCCATTGAAACTTTTCAAATCCCTCTCAAAATTGTTGAAATTCTGTTGAAGCTTTTAAAATTCTCTCTAGAATTTTCAAAATCCATGGCCACATGTTTACAATTTCACGTCAAAAAAATGCTAAAATTCCAGTTGAAATTTTTTCAAAGTCCCTTAAAAAATTTCCAATTTTTGTCCCAATTCTTCCCATTCCCATTGAAACTTTTCAAATCCCTCTCAAAATTGTTGAAATTCTGTTGAAGCTTTTAAAATTCTCTCTAGAATTTTCAAAATCCACTTCAACATGTTCACAATTTCACGTAAAAAAATGGCTAAAATTCCAGTTGAAATTTTTTCGAAGTCCCTTCAAAATTTTCCAATTTTTGTCCCAATTCTTCCCATTCCCATTGAAACTTTTCAAATCCCTCTCAAAATTGTAGAAATTCTGTTGAAGCTTTTAAAATTCTCTCTAGAATTTTCAAAATCCATGTCCACATGTTTACAATTTCACGTCAAAAAATGGCTAAAATTCCAGTTGAAATTTTTTCAAAGTCCCTTAAAAATTTTCCAATATTTGTCCCAATTCTTCCCATTCCCATTGAAACTTTTCAAATCCCTCTCAAAATTGTTGAAATTCTCTTGAAGCTTTTAAAATTCTCTCTAGAATTTTCAAAATCCATGGCCACAGGTTTACAATTTCACGTCAAAAAATGGCTAAAATTCCAGTTGAAATTTTTTCAAAGTCCCTTAAAAGTTTTCCAATTTTTGTCCCAATTCTTCCCATTCCCATTGAAACTTTTCAAATCCCTCTCAAAATTGTTGAAATTCTCTTGCAGCTTTTAAAATTCTCTCTAGAATTTTCAAAATCCATGTCCACATGTTTACAATTTCACGTCAAAAAATGGCTAAAATTCCAGTTGAAATTTTTTCAAAGTCCCTTAACAATTTTCCAATTTTTGTCCCAATTCTTCCCATTCCCATTGAAACTTTTCAAATCCCTCTCAAAATTGTTGAAATTCTGTTGAAGCTTTTAAAATTCTCTCTAGAATTTTCAAAATCCATGGCCACAGGTTTACAATTTCACGTCAAAAAATGGCTAAAATTCCAGTTGAAATTTTTTCAAAGTCCCTTAAAAATTTTCCAATTTTTGTCCCAATTCTTCCCATTCCCATTGAAACTTTTCAAATCCCTCTCAAAATTGTTGAAATTCTGTTGAAGCTTTTAAAATTCTCTCTAGAATTTTCAAAATCCACTTCAACATGTTCACAATTTCACGTAAAAAAATGGCTAAAATTCCAGTTGAAATTTTTTCAAAGTCCCTTCAAAATTTTCCAATTTTTGTCCCAATTCTTCCCATTCCCATTGAAAACTTTTCAAATCCCTCTCAAAATTGTTGAAATTCTCTTGAAGCTTTTAAAATTCTCTCTAGAATTTTCAAAATCCATGTCCACATGTTTACAATTTCACGTCAAAAAATGGCTAAAATTCCAGTTGAAATTTTTTCAAAGTCCCTTAAAAATTTTCCAATATTTGTCCCAATTCTTCCCATTCCCATTGAAACTTTCAAATCCCTCTCAAAATTGTTGAAATTCTGTTGAAGCTTTTAAAATTCTCTCTAGAATTTTCAAAATCCATGGCCACATGTTTACAATTTCACGTCAAAAAATTGCTAAAATTCCAGTTGAAATTTTTTCAAAGTCCCTTAAAAATTTTCCAATTTTTGTCCCAATTCTTCCCATTCTTATTGAAACTTTTCAAATCCCTCTCAAAATTGTAGAAATTCTGTTGAAGCTTTAAAATTCTCTCTAGAATTTTCAAAATCCATGTCCACATGTTTACAATTTCACGTAAAAAAATTGCTAAAATTCCAGTTGAAATTTTTTCAAAGTCCCTTAAAAATTTTCCAACTTTTGTCCCAATTCTTCCCATTCCCATTGAAACTTTTCAAATCCCTCTCAAAATTGTAGAAATTCTGTTAAAGCTTTTAAAATTCTCTCTAGAATTTTCAAAATCCATGTCCACATGTTTACAATTTCACGTCAAAAAAATGCTAAAATTCCAGTTGAAATTTTTTCAAAGTCCCTTAAAAAATTTCCAATTTTTGTCCCAATTCTTCCCATTCCCATTGAAACTTTTCAAATCCCTCTCAAAATTGTTGAAATTCTGTTGAAGCTTTTAAAATTCTCTCTAGAATTTTCAAAATCCACTTCAACATGTTCACAATTTCACGTAAAAAAATGGCTAAAATTCCAGTTGAAATTTTTTCAAAGTCCCTTCAAAATTTTCCAATTTTTGTCCCAATTCTTCCCATTCCCATTGAAACTTTTCAAATCCCTCTCAAAATTGTTGAAATTCTCTTGAAGCTTTTAAAATTCTCTCTAGAATTTTCAAAATCCATGTCCACATGTTTACAATTTCACGTCAAAAAATGGCTAAAATTCCAGTTGAAATTTTTTCAAAGTCCCTTAAAAATTTTCCAATATTTGTCCCAATTCTTCCCATTCCCATTGAAACTTTTCAAATCCCTCTCAAAATTGTTGAAATTCTGTTGAAGCTTTTAAAATTCTCTCTAGAATTTTCAAAATCCATGGCCACATGTTTACAATTTCACGTCAAAAAATTGCTAAAATTCCAGTTGAAATTTTTTCAAAGTCCCTTAAAAATTTTCCAATTTTTGTCCCAATTCTTCCCATTCCCATTGAAACTTTTCAAATCCCTCTCAAAATTGTTGAAATTCTGTTGAAGCTTTAAAAATTCTCTCTAGAATTTTCAAAATCCATGGCCACATGTTTACAATTTCACGTAAAAAAATTGCTAAAATTCCAGTTGAAATTTTTTCAAAGTCCCTTAAAAATTTTCCAATTTTTGTCCCAATTCTTCCCATTCCCCATTGAAACTTTTCAAATCCCTCTCAAAATTGTTGAAATTCTCTTGAAGCTTTTAAAATTCTCTCTAGAATTTTCAAAATCCATGTCCACATGTTTACAATTTCACGTCAAAAAATGGCTAAAATTCCAGTTGAAATTTTTTCAAAGTCCCTTAAAAATTTTCCAATTTTTGTCCCAATTCTTCCCATTCCCATTGAAACTTTTCAAATCCCTCTCAAAATTGTAGAAATTCTGTTGAAGCTTTTAAAATTCTCTCTAGAATTTTCAAAATCCATGTCCACATGTTTACAATTTCACGTAAAAAAATTGCTAAAATTCCAGTTGAAATTTTTTCAAAGTCCCTTAAAAATTTTCCAATTTTTGTCCCAATTCTTCCCATTCCCATTGAAACTTTTCAAATCCCTCTCAAAATTGTTGAAATTCTGTTGAAGCTTTTAAAATTCTCTCTAGAATTTTCAAAATCCATGGCCACATGTTTACAATTTCACGTCAAAAAAATGCTAAAATTCCAGTTGAAATTTTTTCAAAGTCCCTTAAAAAATTTCCAATTTTTGTCCCAATTCTTCCCATTCCCATTGAAACTTTTCAAATCCCTCTCAAAATTGTTGAAATTCTGTTGAAGCTTTTAAAATTCTCTCTAGAATTTTCAAAATCCACTTCAACATGTTCACAATTTCACGTAAAAAAATGGCTAAAATTCCAGTTGAAATTTTTTCGAAGTCCCTTCAAAATTTTCCAATTTTTGTCCCAATTCTTCCCATTCCCATTGAAACTTTTCAAATCCCTCTCAAAATTGTAGAAATTCTGTTGAAGCTTTTAAAATTCTCTCTAGAATTTTCAAAATCCATGTCCACATGTTTACAATTTCACGTCAAAAAATGGCTAAAATTCCAGTTGAAATTTTTTCAAAGTCCCTTAAAAATTTTCCAATATTTGTCCCAATTCTTCCATTTCCCATTGAAACTTTTCAAATCCCTCTCAAAATTGTTGAAATTCTCTTGAAGCTTTTAAAATTCTCTCTAGAATTTTCAAAATCCATGGCCACAGGTTTACAATTTCACGTCAAAAAATGGCTAAAATTCCAGTTGAAATTTTTTCAAAGTCCCTTAAAAGTTTTCCAATTTTTGTCCCAATTCTTCCCATTCCCATTGAAACTTTTCAAATCCCTCTCAAAATTGTTGAAATTCTCTTGCAGCTTTTAAAATTCTCTCTAGAATTTTCAAAATCCATGTCCACATGTTTACAATTTCACGTCAAAAAATGGCTAAAATTCCAGTTGAAATTTTTTCAAAGTCCCTTAACAATTTTCCAATTTTTGTCCCAATTCTTCCCATTCCCATTGAAACTTTTCAAATCCCTCTCAAAATTGTTGAAATTCTGTTGAAGCTTTTAAAATTCTCTCTAGAATTTTCAAAATCCATGGCCACAGGTTTACAATTTCACGTCAAAAAATGGCTAAAATTCCAGTTGAAATTTTTTCAAAGTCCCTTAAAAATTTTCCAATTTTTGTCCCAATTCTTCCCATTCCCATTGAAACTTTTCAAATCCCTCTCAAAATTGTTGAAATTCTCTTGAAGCTTTTAAAATTCTCTCTAGAATTTTCAAAATCCATGGCCACATGTTTACAATTTCACGTCAAAAAATGGCTAAAATTCCAGTTGAAATTTTTTCAAAGTCCCTTAAAAATTTTCCCATTTTTGTCCCAATTCTTCCCATTCCCATTGAAACTTTTCAAATCCCTCTCAAAATTGTTGAAATTCTGTTGAAGTTTTTAAAATTCTCTCTAGAATTTTCAAAATCCATGTCCACATGTTCACAATTTCACGTAAAAAAATTGCTAAAATTCCAGTTGAAATTTTTTCAAAGTCCCTTAAAAATTTTCCAATTTTTGTCCCAATTCTTCCCATTCCCATTGAAACTTTTCAAATCCCTCTCAAAATTGTTGAAATTCTGTTGAAGCTTTTAAAATTCTCTCTAGAATTTTCAAAATCCATGTCCACATGTTTACAATTTCACGTCAAAAAATGGCTAAAATTCCAGTTGAAATTTTTTCAAAGTCCCTTAAAAATTTTCCAATTTTTGTCCCAATTCTTCCCATTCCCATTGAAACTTTTCAAATCCCTCTCAAAATTGTTGAAATTCTGTTGAAGCTTTAAAAATTCTCTCTAGAATTTTCAAAATCCATGTCCACAGGTTTACAATTTCACGTCAAAAATGGCTAAAATTCCAGTTGAAATTTTTTCAAAGTCCCTTAAAAATTTTCCAATTTTTGTCCCAATTCTTCCCATTCCCCATTGAAACTTTTCAAATCCCTCTCAAAATTGTTGAAATTCTCTTGAAGCTTTTAAAATTCTCTCTAGAATTTTCAAAATCCATGGCCACATGTTTACAATTTCACGTCAAAAAATGGCTAAAATTCCAGTTGAAATTTTTTCAAAGTCCCTTAAAAATTTTCCAATTTTTGTCCCAATTCTCCCCATTCCCATTGAAACTTTTCAAATCCCTCTCAAAATTGTAGAAATTCTGTTAAAGCTTTTAAAATTCTCTCTAGAATTTTCAAAATCCATGTCCACATGTTTACAATTTCACGTCAAAAAAATGCTAAAATTCCAGTTGAAATTTTTTCAAAGTCCCTTAAAAAATTTCCAATTTTTGTCCCAATTCTTCCCATTCCCATTGAAACTTTTCAAATCCCTCTCAAAATTGTTGAAATTCTCTTGAAGCTTTTAAAATTCTCTCTAGAATTTTCAAAATCCATGGCCACATGTTTACAATTTCACGTCAAAAAATGGCTAAAATTCCAGTTGAAATTTTTTCAAAGTCCCTTAAAAATTTTCCAATTTTTGTCCCAATTCTTCCCATTCCCATTGAAACTTTTCAAATCCCTCTCAAAATTGTTGAAATTCTCTTGAAGCTTTTAAAATTCTCTCTAGAATTTTCAAAATCCATGTCCACATGTTCACAATTTCATGTAAAAAATTGCTAAAATTCCAGTTGAAATTTTTTCAAAGTCCCTTAAAAATTTTCCAATTTTTGTCCCAATTCTTCCCATTCCCATTGAAACTTTTCAAATCCCTCTCAAATTGTTGAAATTCTGTTGAAGCTTTAAAAATTCTCTCTAGAATTTTCAAAATCCATGGCCACATGTTTACAATTTCACGTCAAAAATGGCTAAAATTCCAGTTGAAATTTTTTCAAAGTCCCTTAAAAATTTTCCAATTTTTGTCCCAATTCTTCCCATTCCCATTGAAACTTTTCAAATCCCTCTCAAAATTGTAGAAATTCTGTTAAAGCTTTTAAAATTCTCTCTAGAATTTTCAAAATCCATGGCCACAGGTTTACAATTTCACGTCAAAAAATTGCTAAAATTCCAGTTGAAATTTTTTCAAAGTCCCTTAAAAATTTTCCAATTTTTGTCCCAATTCTTCCCATTCCCATTGAAACTTTTCAAATCCCTCTCAAAATTGTTGAAATTCTGTTGAAGCTTTTAAAATTCTCTCTAGAATTTTCCATATCCATGGCCACAGGTTTACAATTTCACGTCAAAAAATGGCTAAAATTCCAGTTGAAATTTTTCAAAGTCCCTTAAAAATTTTCCAATTTTTGTCCCAATTCTTCCCATTCCCATTGAAACTTTTCAAATCCCTCTCAAAATTGTTGAAATTCTGTTGAAGCTTTTAAAATTCTCTCTAGAATTTTCAAAATCCATGGCCACATGTTTACAATTTCACGTCAAAAAATGGCTAAAATTCCAGTTGAAATTTTTTCAAAGTCCCTTAAAAATTTTCCAATTTTTGTCCCAATTCTTCCCATTCCCATTGAAACTTTTCAAATCCCTCTCAAAATTGTTGAAATTCTGTTGAAGCTTTTAAAATTCTCTCTAGAATTTTCAAAATCCATGGCCACATGTTTACAATTTCACGTCAAAAAATGGCTAAAATTCCAGTTGAAATTTTTTCAAAGTCCCTTAAAAATTTTCCAATTTTTGTCCCAATTCTTCCCATTCCCATTGAAACTTTTCAAATCCCTCTCAAAATTGTTGAAATTCTGTTGAAGCTTTAAAATTCTCTCTAGAATTTTCAAAATCCATGTCCACATGTTTACAATTTCACGTCAAAAAATTGCTAAAATTCCAGTTGAAATTTTTTCAAAGTCCCTTAAAAATTTTCCAATTTTTGTCCCAAATCTTCCCATTCCCATTGAAACTTTTCAAATCCCTCTCAAAATTGTGGAAATTCTGTTGAAGCTTTAAAAATTCTCTCTAGAATTTTCAAAATCCATGTCCACATGTTTACAATTTCACGTCAAAAAATGGCTAAAATTCCAGTTGAAATTTTTTCAAAGTCCCTTAAAAATTTTCCAATTTTTGTCCCAATTCTTCCCATTCCCATTGAAACTTTTCAAATCCCTCTCAAAATTGTTGAAATTCTCTTGAAGCTTTTAAAATTCTCTCTAGAATTTTCAAAATCCATGTCCACATGTTTACAATTTCACGTCAAAAAATGGCTAAAATTCCAGTTGAAATTTTTTTCAAAGTCCCTTAAAAATTTTCCAATTTTTGTCCCAATTCTTCCCATTCCCATTGAAACTTTTCAAATCCCTCTCAAAATTGTAGAAATTCTGTGAAGCTTTAAAAATTCTCTCTAGAATTTTCAAAATCCATGTCCACATGTTTACAATTTCACGTAAAAAAATTGCTAAAATTCCAGTTGAAATTTTTTCAAAGTCCCTTAAAAATTTTCCAATTTTTGTCCCAATTCTTCCCATTCCCATTGAAACTTTTCAAATCCCTCTCAAAATTGTTGAAATTCTGTTGAAGCTTTTAAAATTCTCTCTAGAATTTTCAAAATCCATGGCCACATGTTTACAATTTCACGTCAAAAAAATGCTAAAATTCCAGTTGAAATTTTTTCAAAGTCCCTTAAAAAATTTCCAATTTTAATTTTTTGTCCCAATTCTTCCCATTCCCATTGAAACTTTTCAAATCCCTCTCAAAATTGTTGAAATTCTGTTGAAGCTTTTAAAATTCTCTCTAGAATTTTCAAAATCCACTTCAACATGTTCACAATTTCACGTAAAAAAATGGCTAAAATTCCAGTTGAAATTTTTTCAAAGTCCCTTAAAAATTTTCCAATTTTTGTCCCAATTCTTCCCATTCCCATTGAAACTTTTCAAATCCCTCTCAAAATTGTTGAAATTCTGTTGAAGCTTTTAAAATTCTCTCTAGAATTTTCAAAATCCATGTCCACATGTTTACAATTTCACGTCAAAAAATGGCTAAAATTCCAGTTGAAATTTTTTCAAAGTCCCTTAAAAATTTCCAATATTTGTCCCAATTCTTCCCATTCCCATTGAAACTTTTCAAATCCCTCTCAAAATTGTTGAAATTCTCTTGAAGCTTTTAAAATTCTCTCTAGAATTTTCAAAATCCATGGCCACATGTTTACAATTTCACGTCAAAAAATGGCTAAAATTCCAGTTGAAATTTTTTCAAAGTCCCTTAACAATTTTCCAATTTTTGTCCCAATTCTTCCCATTCCCATTGAAACTTTTCAAATCCCTCTCAAAATTGTTGAAATTCTCTTGAAGCTTTTAAAATTCTCTCTAGAATTTTCAAAATCCATGGCCACATGTTTACAATTTCACGTCAAAAAATGGCTAAAATTCCAGTTGAAATTTTTTCAAAGTCCCTTAAAAGTTTTCCAATTTTTGTCCCAATTCTTCCCATTCCCATTGAAGCTTTTCAAATCCCTCTCAAAATTGTTGAAATTCTGTTGAAGCTTTTAAAATTCTCTCTAGAATTTTCAAAATCCATGGCCACATGTTTACAATTTCACGTCAAAAAATGGCTAAAATTCCAGTTGAAATTTTTTCAAAGTCCCTTAAAAATTTTCCAATTTTTGTCCCAATTCTTCCCATTCCCATTGAAACTTTTCAAATCCCTCTCAAAATTGTTGAAATTCTGTTGAAGCTTTTAAAATTCTCTCTAGAATTTTCAAAATCCATGGCCACATGTTTACAATTTCACGTCAAAAAATGGCTAAAATTCCAGTTGAAATTTTTTCAAAGTCCCTTAAAAATTTTCCAATATTTGTCCCAATTCTTCCCATTCCCATTGAAACTTTTCAAATCCCTCTCAAAATTGTTGAAATTCTCTTGAAGCTTTTAAAATTCTCTCTAGAATTTTCAAAATCCATGGCCACAGGTTTACAATTTCACGTCAAAAAATGGCTAAAATTCCAGTTGAAATTTTTTCAAAGTCCCTTAAAAGTTTTCCAATTTTTGTCCCAATTCTTCCCATTCCCATTGAAACTTTTCAAATCCCTCTCAAAATTGTTGAAATTCTCTTGAAGCTTTTAAATTCTCTCTAGAATTTTCAAAATCCATGTCCACATGTTTACAATTTCACGTCAAAAAATGGCTAAAATTCCAGTTGAAATTTTTTCAAAGTCCCTTAACAATTTTCCAATTTTTGTCCCAATTCTTCCCATTCCCATTGAAACTTTTCAAATCCCTCTCAAAATTGTTGAAATTCTGTTGAAGCTTTTAAAATTCTCTCTAGAATTTTCAAAATCCATGGCCACAGGTTTACAATTTCACGTCAAAAAATGGCTAAAATTCCAGTTGAAATTTTTTCAAAGTCCCTTAAAAATTTTCCAATTTTTGTCCCAATTCTTCCCATTCCCATTGAAACTTTTCAAATCCCTCTCAAAATTGTTGAAATTCTCTTGAAGCTTTTAAAATTCTCTCTAGAATTTTCAAAATCCATGGCCACATGTTTACAATTTCACGTCAAAAAATGGCTAAAATTCCAGTTGAAATTTTTTCAAAGTCCCTTAAAAATTTTCCATTTTTGTCCCAATTCTTCCCATTCCATTGAAACTTTTCAAATCCCTCTCAAAATTGTTGAAATTCTGTTGAAGCTTTTAAAATTCTCTCTAGAATTTTCAAAATCCATGTCCACATGTTCACAATTTCACGTAAAAAAATTGCTAAAATTCCAGTTGAAATTTTTTCAAAGTCCCTTAAAAATTTTCCAATTTTTGTCCCAATTCTTCCCATTCCCATTGAAACTTTTCAAATCCCTCTCAAAATTGTTGAAATTCTGTTGAAGCTTTTAAAATTCTCTCTAGAATTTTCAAATCCATGTCCACATGTTTACAATTTCACGTCAAAAAATGGCTAAAATTCCAGTTGAAATTTTTTCAAAGTCCCTTAAAAATTTTCCAATTTTTGTCCCAATTCTTCCCATTCCCATTGAAACTTTTCAAATCCCTCTCAAAATTGTTGAAATTCTGTTGAAGCTTTAAAAATTCTCTCTAGAATTTTCAAAATCCATGTCCACAGGTTTACAATTTCACGTCAAAAAATGGCTAAAATTCCAGTTGAAATTTTTTCAAAGTCCCTTAAAAATTTTCCAATTTTTGTCCCAATTCTTCCCATTCCCATTGAAACTTTTCAAATCCCTCTCAAAATTGTTGAAATTCTCTTGAAGCTTTTAAAATTCTCTCTAGAATTTTCAAAATCCATGGCCACATGTTTACAATTTCACGTCAAAAAATGGCTAAAATTCCAGTTGAAATTTTTTCAAAGTCCCTTAAAAATTTTCCAATTTTTGTCCCAATTCTCCCCATTCCCATTGAAACTTTTCAAATCCCTCTCAAAATTGTAGAAATTCTGTTAAAGCTTTTAAAATTCTCTCTAGAATTTTCAAAATCCATGTCCACATGTTTACAATTTCACGTCAAAAAAATGCTAAAATTCCAGTTGAAATTTTTTCAAAGTCCCTTAAAAAATTTCCAATTTTTGTCCCAATTCTTCCCATTCCCATTGAAACTTTTCAAATCCCTCTCAAAATTGTTGAAATTCTCTTGAAGCTTTTAAAATTCTCTCTAGAATTTTCAAAATCCATGTCCACATGTTCACAATTTCACGTAAAAAAATTGCTAAAATTCCAGTTGAAATTTTTTCAAAGTCCCTTAAAAATTTTCCAATTTTTGTCCCAATTCTTCCCATTCCCATTGAAACTTTTCAAATCCCTCTCAAAATTGTTGAAATTCTGTTGAAGCTTTAAAAATTCTCTCTAGAATTTTCAAAATCCATGGCCACATGTTTACAATTTCACGTCAAAAAATGGCTAAAATTCCAGTTGAAATTTTTTCAAAGTCCCTTAAAAATTTTCCAATTTTTGTCCCAATTCTTCCCATTCCCATTGAAACTTTTCAAATCCCTCTCAAAATTATAGAAATTCTGTTAAAGCTTTTAAAATTCTCTCTAGAATTTTCAAAATCCATGGCCACAGGTTTACAATTTCACGTCAAAAAATTGCTAAAATTCCAGTTGAAATTTTTTCAAAGTCCCTTAAAAATTTTCCAATTTTTGTCCCAATTCTTCCCATTCCCATTGAAACTTTTCAAATCCCTCTCAAAATTGTTGAAATTCTCTTGAAGCTTTTAAAATTCTCTCTAGAATTTTCCATATCCATGGCCACAGGTTTACAATTTCACGTCAAAAAATGGCTAAAATTCCAGTTGAAATTTTTTCAAAGTCCCTTAAAAATTTTCCAATTTTTGTCCCAATTCTTCCCATTCCCATTGAAACTTTTCAAATCCCTCTCAAAATTGTTGAAATTCTGTTGAAGCTTTTAAAATTCTCTCTAGAATTTTCAAAATCCATGGCCACATGTTTACAATTTCACGTCAAAAAATGGCTAAAATTCCAGTTGAAATTTTTTCAAAGTCCCTTAAAAATTTTCCAATTTTTGTCCCAATTCTTCCCATTCCCATTGAAACTTTTCAAATCCCTCTCAAAATTGTTGAAATTCTGTTGAAGCTTTTAAAATTCTCTCTAGAATTTTCAAAATCCATGGCCACATGTTTACAATTTCACGTCAAAAAATGGCTAAAATTCCAGTTGAAATTTTTTCAAAGTCCCTTAAAAATTTTCCAATTTTTGTCCCAATTCTTCCCATTCCCATTGAAACTTTTCAAATCCCTCTCAAAATTGTTGAAATTCTGTTGAAGCTTTTAAAATTCTCTCTAGAATTTTCAAAATCCATGGCCACATGTTTACAATTTCACGTCAAAAAATTGCTAAAATTCCAGTTGAAATTTTTTCAAAGTCCCTTAAAAATTTTCCAATTTTTGTCCCAAATCTTCCCATTCCCATTGAAACTTTTCAAATCCCTCTCAAAATTGTGGAAATTCTGTTGAAGCTTTAAAAATTCTCTCTAGAATTTTCAAAATCCATGTCCACATGTTTACAATTTCACGTCAAAAAATGGCTAAAATTCCAGTTGAAATTTTTTCAAAGTCCCTTAAAAATTTTCCAATTTTTGTCCCAATTCTTCCCATTCCCATTGAAACTTTTCAAATCCCTCTCAAAATTGTTGAAATTCTCTTGAAGCTTTTAAAATTCTCTCTAGAATTTTCAAAATCCATGTCCACATGTTTACAATTTCACGTCAAAAAATGGCTAAAATTCCAGTTGAAATTTTTTCAAAGTCCCTTAAAAATTTTCCAATTTTTGTCCCAATTCTTCCCATTCCCATTGAAACTTTTCAAATCCCTCTCAAAATTGTTGAAATTCCCTTGAAGCTTTTAAAATTCTCTCTAGAATTTTCAAAATCCATGTCCACATGTTTACAATTTCACGTAAAAAAATTGCTAAAATTCCAGTTGAAATTTTTTCAAAGTCCCTTAAAAATTTTCCAATTTTTGTCCCAATTCTTCCCATTCCCATTGAAACTTTTCAAATCCCTCTCAAAATTGTTGAAATTCTGTTGAAGCTTTTAAAATTCTCTCTAGAATTTTCAAAATCCATGGCCACATGTTTACAATTTCACGTCAAAAAAATGCTAAAATTCCAGTTGAAATTTTTTCAAAGTCCCTTAAAAAATTTCCAATTTTTGTCCCAATTCTTCCCATTCCCATTGAAACTTTTCAAATCCCTCTCAAAATTGTTGAAATTCTGTTGAAGCTTTTAAAATTCTCTCTAGAATTTTCAAAATCCACTTCAACATGTTCACAATTTCACGTAAAAAAATGGCTAAAATTCCAGTTGAAATTTTTTCAAAGTCCCTTAAAAATTTTCCAATTTTTGTCCCAATTCTTCCCATTCCCATTGAAACTTTTCAAATCCCTCTCAAAATTGTTGAAATTCTGTTGAAGCTTTTAAAATTCTCTCTAGAATTTTCAAAATCCATGTCCACATGTTTACAATTTCACGTCAAAAAATGGCTAAAATTCCAGTTGAAATTTTTTCAAAGTCCCTGAAAAATTTTCCAATTTTTGTCCCAATTCTTCCCATTCCCATTGAAACTTTTCAAATCCCTCTCAAAATTGTTGAAATTCTCTTGAAGCTTTTAAAATTCTCTCTAGAATTTTCAAAATCCATGGCCACATGTTTACAATTTCACGTCAAAAAATGGCTAAAATTCCAGTTGAAATTTTTTCAAAGTCCCTTAACAATTTTCCAATTTTTGTCCCAATTCTTCCCATTCCCATTGAAACTTTTCAAATCCCTCTCAAAATTGTTGAAATTCTCTTGAAGCTTTTAAAATTCTCTCTAGAATTTTCAAAATCCATGGCCACAGGTTTACAATTTCACGTCAAAAAATGGCTAAAATTCCAGTTGAAATTTTTTCAAAGTCCCTTAAAAGTTTTCCAATTTTTGTCCCAATTCTTCCCATTCCCATTGAAACTTTTCAAATCCCTCTCAAAATTGTTGAAATTCTGTTGAAGCTTTTAAAATTCTCTCTAGAATTTTCAAAATCCATGGCCACATGTTTACAATTTCACGTCAAAAAATGGCTAAAATTCCAGTTGAAATTTTTTCAAAGTCCCTTAAAAATTTTCCAATTTTTGTCCCAATTCTTCCCATTCCCATTGAAACTTTTCAAATCCCTCTCAAAATTGTTGAAATTCTGTTGAAGCTTTTAAAATTCTCTCTAGAATTTTCAAAATCCATGGCCACATGTTTACAATTTCACGTCAAAAAATGGCTAAAATTCCAGTTGAAATTTTTTCAAAGTCCCTTAAAAATTTTCCAATTTTTGTCCCAATTCTTCCCATTCCCATTGAAACTTTTCAAATCCCTCTCAAAATTGTTGAAATTCAGTTGAATCTTTTAAAATTCTCTCTAGAATTTTCAAAATCCATGTCCACATGTTTACAATTTCACGTCAAAAAATTGCTAAAATTCCAGTTGAAATTTTTTCAAAGTCCCTTAAAAATTTTCCAATTTTTGTCCCAATTCTTCCCATTCCCATTGAAACTTTTCAAATCCCTCTCAAAATTGTTGAAATTCTGTTGAAGCTTTTAAAATTCTCTCTAGAATTTTCAAAATCCATGTCCACATGTTCACAATTTCACGTAAAAAAATTGCTAAAATTCCAGTTGAAATTTTTTCAAAGTCCCTTAAAAATTTTCCAATTTTTGTCCCAATTCTTCCCATTCCCATTGAAACTTTTCAAATCCCTCTCAAAATTGTTGAAATTCTGTTGAAGCTTTAAAAATTCTCTCTAGAATTTTCAAAATCCATGTCCACATGTTTACAATTTCACGTCAAAAAATGGCTAAAATTCCAGTTGAAATTTTTTCAAAGTCCCTTAAAAATTTTCCAATTTTTGTCCCAATTCTTCCCATTCCCATTGAAACTTTTCAAATCCCTCTCAAAATTGTTGAAATTCTCTTGAAGCTTTTAAAATTCTCTCTAGAATTTTCAAAATCCATGGCCACATGTTTACAATTTCACGTCAAAAAATGGCTAAAATTCCAGTTGAAATTTTTTCAAAGTCCCTTAAAAATTTTCCAATTTTTGTCCCAATTCTTCCCATTCCCATTGAAACTTTTCAAATCCCTCTCAAAATTGTAGAAATTCTGTTAAAGCTTTTAAAATTCTCTCTAGAATTTTCAAAATCCATGTCCACATGTTTACAATTTCACGTCAAAAAAATGCTAAAATTCCAGTTGAAATTTTTTCAAAGTCCCTTAAAAATTTTCCAATTTTTGTCCCAATTCTTCCCATTCCCATTGAAACTTTTCAAATCCCTCTCAAAATTGTTGAAATTCTGTTGAAGCTTTTAAAATTCTCTCTAGAATTTTCAAAATCCATGGCCACATGTTTACAATTTCACGTCAAAAAATGGCTAAAATTCCAGTTGAAATTTTTTCAAAGTCCCTTAAAAATTTTCCAATTTTTGTCCCAATTCTTCCCATTCCCATTGAAACTTTTCAAATCCCTCTCAAAATTGTTGAAATTCTGTTGAAGCTTTAAAAATTCTCTCTAGAATTTTCAAAATCCATGTCCACATGTTCACAATTTCACGTAAAAAAATTGCTAAAATTCCAGTTGAAATTTTTTCAAAGTCCCTTAAAAATTTTCCAATTTTTGTCCCAATTCTTCCCATTCCCATTGAAACTTTTCAAATCCCTCTCAAAATTGTTGAAATTCTGTTGAAGCTTTTAAAATTCTCTCTAGAATTTTCAAAATCCATGGCCACATGTTTACAATTTCACGTCAAAAAATGGCTAAAATTCCAGTTGAAATTTTTTCAAAGTCCCTTCAAAATTTTCCAATTTTTGTCCCAATTCTTCCCATTCCCATTGAAACTTTTCAAATCCCTCTCAAAATTTTAGAAATTCTGTTAAAGCTTTTAAAATTCTCTCTAGAATTTTCAAAATCCATGGCCACATGTTTACAATTTCACGTCAAAAAATGGCTAAAATTCCAGTTGAAATTTTTTCAAAGTCCCTTAAAAATTTTCCAATTTTTGTCCCAATTCTTCCCATTCCCATTGAAACTTTTCAAATCCCTCTCAAAATTGTTGAAATTCTGTTGAAGCTTTTAAAATTCTCTCTAGAATTTTCAAAATCCATGGCCACATGTTTACAATTTCACGTCAAAAAATGGCTAAAATTCCAGTTGAAATTTTTTCAAAGTCCCTTAAAAATTTTCCAATTTTTGTCCCAATTCTTCCCATTCCCATTGAAACTTTTCAAATCCCTCTCAAAATTGTAGAAATTCTGTTAAAGCTTTTAAAATTCTCTCTAGAATTTTCAAAATCCATGGCCACAGGTTTACAATTTCACGTCAAAAAATTGCTAAAATTCCAGTTGAAATTTTTTCAAAGTCCCTTAAAAATTTTCCAATTTTTGTCCCAATTCTTCCCATTCCCATTGAAACTTTTCAAATCCCTCTCAAAATTGTTGAAATTCTCTTGAAGCTTTTAAAATTCTCTCTAGAATTTTCCATATCCATGGCCACAGGTTTACAATTTCACGTCAAAAAATGGCTAAAATTCCAGTTGAAATTTTTTCAAAGTCCCTTAAAAATTTTCCAATTTTTGTCCCAATTCTTCCCATTCCCATTGAAACTTTTCAAATCCCTCTCAAAATTGTTGAAATTCTGTTGAAGCTTTTAAAATTCTCTCTAGAATTTTCAAAATCCATGTCCACATGTTTACAATTTCACGTCAAAAAATGGCTAAAATTCCAGTTGAAATTTTTTCAAAGTCCCTTAAAAATTTTCCAATTTTTGTCCCAATTCTTCCCATTCCCATTGAAACTTTTCAAATCCCTCTCAAAATTGTTGAAATTCTCTTGAAGCTTTTAAAATTCTCTCTAGAATTTTCAAAATCCATGTCCACATGTTTACAATTTCACGTCAAAAAATGGCTAAAATTCCAGTTGAAATTTTTTCAAAGTCCCTTCAAAATTTTCCCATTTTTGTCCCAATTCTTCCCATTCCCATTGAAACTTTTCAAATCCCTCTCAAAATTGTTGAAATTCTGTTGAAGCTTTTAAAATTCTCTCTAGAATTTTCAAAATCCATGTCCACATGTTTACAATTTCACGTCAAAAAATTGCTAAAATTCCAGTTGAAATTTTTTCAAAGTCCCTTAAAAATTTTCCAATTTTTGTCCCAAATCTTCCCATTCCCATTGAAACTTTTCAAATCCCTCTCAAAATTGTGGAAATTCTGTTGAAGCTTTAAAAATTCTCTCTAGAATTTTCAAAATCCATGTCCACATGTTTACAATTTCACGTCAAAAAATGGCTAAAATTCCAGTTGAAATTTTTTCAAAGTCCCTTAAAAATTTTCCAATTTTTGTCCCAATTCTTCCCATTCCCATTGAAACTTTTCAAATCCCTCTCAAAATTGTTGAAATTCTGTTGAAGCTTTTAAAATTCTCTCTAGAATTTTCAAAATCCATGGCCACATGTTTACAATTTCACGTCAAAAAATGGCTAAAATTCCAGTTGAAATTTTTTCAAAGTCCCTTAAAAATTTTCCAATTTTTGTCCCAATTCTTCCCATTCCCATTGAAACTTTTCAAATCCCTCTCAAAATTGTTGAAATTCTGTTGAAGCTTTAAAAATTCTCTCTAGAATTTTCAAAATCCATGTCCACATGTTCACAATTTCACGTAAAAAAATTGCTAAAATTCCAGTTGAAATTTTTTCAAAGTCCCTTAAAAATTTTCCAATTTTTGTCCCAATTCTTCCCATTCCCATTGAAACTTTTCAAATCCCTCTCAAAATTGTTGAAATTCTGTTGAAGCTTTTAAAATTCTCTCTAGAATTTTCAAAATCCATGGCCACATGTTTACAATTTCACGTCAAAAAATGGCTAAAATTCCAGTTGAAATTTTTTCAAAGTCCCTTCAAAATTTTCCAATTTTTGTCCCAATTCTTCCCATTCCCATTGAAACTTTTCAAATCCCTCTCAAAATTTTAGAAATTCTGTTAAAGCTTTTAAAATTCTCTCTAGAATTTTCAAAATCCATGGCCACATGTTTACAATTTCACGTCAAAAAATGGCTAAAATTCCAGTTGAAATTTTTTCAAAGTCCCTTAAAAATTTTCCAATTTTTGTCCCAATTCTTCCCATTCCCATTGAAACTTTTCAAATCCCTCTCAAAATTGTTGAAATTCAGTTGAATCTTTTAAAATTCTCTCTAGAATTTTCAAAATCCATGTCCACATGTTTACAATTTCACGTCAAAAAATTGCTAAAATTCCAGTTGAAATTTTTTCAAAGTCCCTTAAAAATTTTCCAATTTTTGTCCCAATTCTTCCCATTCCCATTGAAACTTTTCAAATCCCTCTCAAAATTGTTGAAATTCTGTTGAAGCTTTTAAAATTCTCTCTAGAATTTTCAAAATCCATGTCCACATGTTCACAATTTCACGTAAAAAAATTGCTAAAATTCCAGTTGAAATTTTTTCAAAGTCCCTTAAAAATTTTCCAATTTTTGTCCCAATTCTTCCCATTCCCATTGAAACTTTTCAAATCCCTCTCAAAATTGTTGAAATTCTGTTGAAGCTTTAAAAATTCTCTCTAGAATTTTCAAAATCCATGTCCACATGTTTACAATTTCACGTCAAAAAATGGCTAAAATTCCAGTTGAAATTTTTTCAAAGTCCCTTAAAAATTTTCCAATTTTTGTCCCAATTCTTCCCATTCCCATTGAAACTTTTCAAATCCCTCTCAAAATTGTTGAAATTCTCTTGAAGCTTTTAAAATTCTCTCTAGAATTTTCAAAATCCATGGCCACATGTTTACAATTTCACGTCAAAAAATGGCTAAAATTCCAGTTGAAATTTTTTCAAAGTCCCTTAAAAATTTTCCAATTTTTGTCCCAATTCTTCCCATTCCCATTGAAACTTTTCAAATCCCTCTCAAAATTGTAGAAATTCTGTTAAAGCTTTTAAAATTCTCTCTAGAATTTTCAAAATCCATGTCCACATGTTTACAATTTCACGTCAAAAAAATGCTAAAATTCCAGTTGAAATTTTTTCAAAGTCCCTTAAAAATTTTCCAATTTTTGTCCCAATTCTTCCCATTCCCATTGAAACTTTTCAAATCCCTCTCAAAATTGTTGAAATTCTGTTGAAGCTTTTAAAATTCTCTCTAGAATTTTCAAAATCCATGGCCACATGTTTACAATTTCACGTCAAAAAATGGCTAAAATTCCAGTTGAAATTTTTTCAAAGTCCCTTAAAAATTTTCCAATTTTTGTCCCAATTCTTCCCATTCCCATTGAAACTTTTCAAATCCCTCTCAAAATTGTTGAAATTCTGTTGAAGCTTTAAAAATTCTCTCTAGAATTTTCAAAATCCATGTCCACATGTTCACAATTTCACGTAAAAAAATTGCTAAAATTCCAGTTGAAATTTTTTCAAAGTCCCTTAAAAATTTTCCAATTTTTGTCCCAATTCTTCCCATTCCCATTGAAACTTTTCAAATCCCTCTCAAAATTGTTGAAATTCTGTTGAAGCTTTTAAAATTCTCTCTAGAATTTTCAAAATCCATGGCCACATGTTTACAATTTCACGTCAAAAAATGGCTAAAATTCCAGTTGAAATTTTTTCAAAGTCCCTTCAAAATTTTCCAATTTTTGTCCCAATTCTTCCCATTCCCATTGAAACTTTTCAAATCCCTCTCAAAATTTTAGAAATTCTGTTAAAGCTTTTAAAATTCTCTCTAGAATTTTCAAAATCCATGGCCACATGTTTACAATTTCACGTCAAAAAATGGCTAAAATTCCAGTTGAAATTTTTTCAAAGTCCCTTAAAAATTTTCCAATTTTTGTCCCAATTCTTCCCATTCCCATTGAAACTTTTCAAATCCCTCTCAAAATTGTTGAAATTCTGTTGAAGCTTTTAAAATTCTCTCTAGAATTTTCAAAATCCATGGCCACATGTTTACAATTTCACGTCAAAAAATGGCTAAAATTCCAGTTGAAATTTTTTCAAAGTCCCTTAAAAATTTTCCAATTTTTGTCCCAATTCTTCCCATTCCCATTGAAACTTTTCAAATCCCTCTCAAAATTGTAGAAATTCTGTTAAAGCTTTTAAAATTCTCTCTAGAATTTTCAAAATCCATGGCCACAGGTTTACAATTTCACGTCAAAAAATTGCTAAAATTCCAGTTGAAATTTTTTCAAAGTCCCTTAAAAATTTTCCAATTTTTGTCCCAATTCTTCCCATTCCCATTGAAACTTTTCAAATCCCTCTCAAAATTGTTGAAATTCTCTTGAAGCTTTTAAAATTCTCTCTAGAATTTTCCATATCCATGGCCACAGGTTTACAATTTCACGTCAAAAAATGGCTAAAATTCCAGTTGAAATTTTTTCAAAGTCCCTTAAAAATTTTCCAATTTTTGTCCCAATTCTTCCCATTCCCATTGAAACTTTTCAAATCCCTCTCAAAATTGTTGAAATTCTGTTGAAGCTTTTAAAATTCTCTCTAGAATTTTCAAAATCCATGTCCACATGTTTACAATTTCACGTCAAAAAATGGCTAAAATTCCAGTTGAAATTTTTTCAAAGTCCCTTAAAAATTTTCCAATTTTTGTCCCAATTCTTCCCATTCCCATTGAAACTTTTCAAATCCCTCTCAAAATTGTTGAAATTCTCTTGAAGCTTTTAAAATTCTCTCTAGAATTTTCAAAATCCATGTCCACATGTTTACAATTTCACGTCAAAAAATGGCTAAAATTCCAGTTGAAATTTTTTCAAAGTCCCTTCAAAATTTTCCCATTTTTGTCCCAATTCTTCCCATTCCCATTGAAACTTTTCAAATCCCTCTCAAAATTGTTGAAATTCTGTTGAAGCTTTTAAAATTCTCTCTAGAATTTTCAAAATCCATGTCCACATGTTTACAATTTCACGTCAAAAAATTGCTAAAATTCCAGTTGAAATTTTTTCAAAGTCCCTTAAAAATTTTCCAATTTTTGTCCCAAATCTTCCCATTCCCATTGAAACTTTTCAAATCCCTCTCAAAATTGTGGAAATTCTGTTGAAGCTTTAAAAATTCTCTCTAGAATTTTCAAAATCCATGTCCACATGTTTACAATTTCACGTCAAAAAATGGCTAAAATTCCAGTTGAAATTTTTTCAAAGTCCCTTAAAAATTTTCCAATTTTTGTCCCAATTCTTCCCATTCCCATTGAAACTTTTCAAATCCCTCTCAAAATTGTTGAAATTCTGTTGAAGCTTTTAAAATTCTCTCTAGAATTTTCAAAATCCATGGCCACATGTTTACAATTTCACGTCAAAAAATGGCTAAAATTCCAGTTGAAATTTTTTCAAAGTCCCTTAAAAATTTTCCAATTTTTGTCCCAATTCTTCCCATTCCCATTGAAACTTTTCAAATCCCTCTCAAAATTGTTGAAATTCTGTTGAAGCTTTAAAAATTCTCTCTAGAATTTTCAAAATCCATGTCCACATGTTCACAATTTCACGTAAAAAAATTGCTAAAATTCCAGTTGAAATTTTTTCAAAGTCCCTTAAAAATTTTCCAATTTTTGTCCCAATTCTTCCCATTCCCATTGAAACTTTTCAAATCCCTCTCAAAATTGTTGAAATTCTGTTGAAGCTTTTAAAATTCTCTCTAGAATTTTCAAAATCCATGGCCACATGTTTACAATTTCACGTCAAAAAATGGCTAAAATTCCAGTTGAAATTTTTTCAAAGTCCCTTCAAAATTTTCCAATTTTTGTCCCAATTCTTCCCATTCCCATTGAAACTTTTCAAATCCCTCTCAAAATTTTAGAAATTCTGTTAAAGCTTTTAAAATTCTCTCTAGAATTTTCAAAATCCATGGCCACATGTTTACAATTTCACGTCAAAAAATGGCTAAAATTCCAGTTGAAATTTTTTCAAAGTCCCTTAAAAATTTTCCAATTTTTGTCCCAATTCTTCCCATTCCCATTGAAACTTTTCAAATCCCTCTCAAAATTGTTGAAATTCTGTTGAAGCTTTTAAAATTCTCTCTAGAATTTTCAAAATCCATGGCCACATGTTTACAATTTCACGTCAAAAAATGGCTAAAATTCCAGTTGAAATTTTTTCAAAGTCCCTTAAAAATTTTCCAATTTTTGTCCCAATTCTTCCCATTCCCATTGAAACTTTTCAAATCCCTCTCAAAATTGTAGAAATTCTGTTAAAGCTTTTAAAATTCTCTCTAGAATTTTCAAAATCCATGGCCACAGGTTTACAATTTCACGTCAAAAAATTGCTAAAATTCCAGTTGAAATTTTTTCAAAGTCCCTTAAAAATTTTCCAATTTTTGTCCCAATTCTTCCCATTCCCATTGAAACTTTTCAAATCCCTCTCAAAATTGTTGAAATTCTCTTGAAGCTTTTAAAATTCTCTCTAGAATTTTCCATATCCATGGCCACAGGTTTACAATTTCACGTCAAAAAATGGCTAAAATTCCAGTTGAAATTTTTTCAAAGTCCCTTAAAAATTTTCCAATTTTTGTCCCAATTCTTCCCATTCCCATTGAAACTTTTCAAATCCCTCTCAAAATTGTTGAAATTCTGTTGAAGCTTTTAAAATTCTCTCTAGAATTTTCAAAATCCATGGCCACATGTTTACAATTTCACGTCAAAAAATGGCTAAAATTCCAGTTGAAATTTTTTCAAAGTCCCTTAAAAATTTTCCAATTTTTGTCCCAATTCTTCCCATTCCCATTGAAACTTTTCAAATCCCTCTCAAAATTGTTGAAATTCTCTTGAAGCTTTTAAAATTCTCTCTAGAATTTTCAAAATCCATGTCCACATGTTTACAATTTCACGTCAAAAAATGGCTAAAATTCCAGTTGAAATTTTTTCAAAGTCCCTTCAAAATTTTCCCATTTTTGTCCCAATTCTTCCCATTCCCATTGAAACTTTTCAAATCCCTCTCAAAATTGTTGAAATTCTGTTGAAGCTTTTAAAATTCTCTCTAGAATTTTCAAAATCCATGTCCACATGTTTACAATTTCACGTCAAAAAATTGCTAAAATTCCAGTTGAAATTTTTTCAAAGTCCCTTAAAAATTTTCCAATTTTTGTCCCAAATCTTCCCATTCCCATTGAAACTTTTCAAATCCCTCTCAAAATTGTGGAAATTCTGTTGAAGCTTTAAAAATTCTCTCTAGAATTTTCAAAATCCATGTCCACATGTTTACAATTTCACGTCAAAAAATGGCTAAAATTCCAGTTGAAATTTTTTCAAAGTCCCTTAAAAATTTTCCAATTTTTGTCCCAATTCTTCCCATTCCCATTGAAACTTTTCAAATCCCTCTCAAAATTGTTGAAATTCTCTTGAAGCTTTTAAAATTGTCTCTAGAATTTTCAAAATCCATGGCCACATGTTTACAATTTCACGTCAAAAAATGGCTAAAATTCCAGTTGAAATTTTTTCAAAGTCCCTTAAAAATTTTCCAATTTTTGTCCCAATTCTTCCCATTCCCATTGAAACTTTTCAAATCCCTCTCAAAATTGTAGAAATTCTGTTGAAGCTTTAAAAATTCTCTCTAGAATTTTCAAAATCCATGTCCACATGTTTACAATTTCACGTAAAAAAATTGCTAAAATTCCAGTTGAAATTTTTTCAAAGTCCCTTAAAAATTTTCCAATTTTTGTCCCAATTCTTCCCATTCCCATTGAAACTTTTCAAATCCCTCTCAAAATTGTTGAAATTCTCTTGAAGCTTTTAAAATTCTCTCTAGAATTTTCAAAATCCATGGCCACATGTTTACAATTTCACGTCAAAAAATGGCTAAAATTCCAGTTGAAATTTTTTCAAAGTCCCTTAACAATTTTCCAATTTTTGTCCCAATTCTTCCCATTCCCATTGAAACTTTTCAAATCCCTCTCAAAATTGTTGAAATTCTCTTGAAGCTTTTAAAATTCTCTCTAGAATTTTCAAAATCCATGGCCACAGGTTTAAAATTTCACGTCAAAAAATGGCTAAAATTCCAGTTGAAATTTTTTCAAAGTCCCTTAAAAGTTTTCCAATTTTTGTCCCAATTCTTCCCATTCCCATTGAAACTTTTCAAATCCCTCTCAAAATTGTTGAAATTCTGTTGAAGCTTTTAAAATTCTCTCTAGAATTTTCAAAATCCATGGCCACATGTTTACAATTTCACGTCAAAAAATGGCTAAAATTCCAGTTGAAATTTTTTCAAAGTCCCTTAAAAATTTTCCAATTTTTGTCCCAATTCTTCCCATTCCCATTGAAACTTTTCAAATCCCTCTCAAAATTGTTGAAATTCTGTTGAAGCTTTTAAAATTCTCTCTAGAATTTTCAAAATCCATGGCCACATGTTTACAATTTCACGTCAAAAAATGGCCAAAATTCCAGTTGAAATTTTTTCAAAGTCCCTTAAAAATTTTCCAATTTTTGTCCCAATTCTTCCCATTCCCATTGAAACTTTTCAAATCCCTCTCAAAATTGTTGAAATTCAGTTGAATCTTTTAAAATTCTCTCTAGAATTTTCAAAATCCATGTCCACATGTTTACAATTTCACGTCAAAAAATTGCTAAAATTCCAGTTGAAATTTTTTCAAAGTCCCTTAAAAATTTTCCAATTTTTGTCCCAATTCTTCCCATTCCCATTGAAACTTTTCAAATCCCTCTCAAAATTGTTGAAATTCTGTTGAAGCTTTTAAAATTCTCTCTAGAATTTTCAAAATCCATGTCCACATGTTCACAATTTCACGTAAAAAAATTGCTAAAATTCCAGTTGAAATTTTTTCAAAGTCCCTTAAAAATTTTCCAATTTTTGTCCCAATTCTTCCCATTCCCATTGAAACTTTTCAAATCCCTCTCAAAATTGTTGAAATTCTGTTGAAGCTTTTAAAATTCTCTCTAGAATTTTCAAAATCCATGTCCACATGTTTACAATTTCACGTCAAAAAATGGCTAAAATTCCAGTTGAAATTTTTTCAAAGTCCCTTAAAAATTTTCCAATTTTTGTCCCAATTCTTCCCATTCCCATTGAAACTTTTCAAATCCCTCTCAAAATTGTTGAAATTCTGTTGAAGCTTTTAAAATTCTCTCTAGAATTTTCAAAATCCATGGCCACATGTTTACAATTTCACGTCAAAAAATGGCTAAAATTCCAGTTGAAATTTTTTCAAAGTCCCTTAAAAATTTTCCAATTTTTGTCCCAATTCTTCCCATTCCCATTGAAACTTTTCAAATCCCTCTCAAAATTGTAGAAATTCTGTTAAAGCTTTTAAAATTCTCTCTAGAATTTTCAAAATCCATGTCCACATGTTTACAATTTCACGTAAAAAAAATGCTAAAATTCCAGTTGAAATTTTTTCAAAGTCCCTTAAAAAATTTCCAATTTTTGTCCCAATTCTTCCCATTCCCATTGAAACTTTTCAAATCCCTCTCAAAATTGTTGAAATTCTCTTGAAGCTTTTAAAATTCTCTCTAGAATTTTCAAAATCCATGGCCACATGTTTACAATTTCACGTCAAAAAATGGCTAAAATTCCAGTTGAAATTTTTTCAAAGTCCCTTAAAAATTTTCCAATTTTTGTCCCAATTCTTCCCATTCCCATTGAAACTTTTCAAATCCCTCTCAAAATTGTTGAAATTCTCTTGAAGCTTTTAAAATTCTCTCTAGAATTTTCAAAATCCATGTCCACATGTTTACAATTTCACGTCAAAAAATGGCTAAAATTCCAGTTGAAATTTTTTCAAAGTCCCTTAAAAATTTTCCAATTTTTGTCCCAATTCTTCCCATTCCCATTGAAACTTTTCAAATCCCTCTCAAAATTGTTGAAATTCTGTTGAAGCTTTTAAAATTCTCTCTAGAATTTTCAAAATCCATGGCCACATGTTTACAATTTCACGTCAAAAAATGGCTAAAATTCCAGTTGAAATTTTTTCAAAGTCCCTTAAAAATTTTCCAATTTTTGTCCCAATTCTTCCCATTCCCATTGAAACTTTTCAAATCCCTCTCAAAATTGTTGAAATTCTGTTGAAGCTTTAAAAATTCTCTCTAGAATTTTCAAAATCCATGTCCACATGTTCACAATTTCACGTAAAAAAATTGCTAAAATTCCAGTTGAAATTTTTTCAAAGTCCCTTAAAAATTTTCCAATTTTTGTCCCAATTCTTCCATTCCCATTGAAACTTTTCAAATCCCTCTCAAAATTGTTGAAATTCTGTTGAAGCTTTTAAAATTCTCTCTAGAATTTTCAAAATCCATGGCCACATGTTTACAATTTCACGTCAAAAAATGGCTAAAATTCCAGTTGAAATTTTTTCAAAGTCCCTTCAAAATTTTCCAATTTTTGTCCCAATTCTTCCCATTCCCATTGAAACTTTTCAAATCCCTCTCAAAATTTTAGAAATTCTGTTAAAGCTTTTAAAATTCTCTCTAGAATTTTCAAAATCCATGGCCACATGTTTACAATTTCACGTCAAAAATGGCTAAAATTCCAGTTGAAATTTTTTCAAAGTCCCTTAAAAATTTTCCAATTTTTGTCCCAATTCTTCCCATTCCCATTGAAACTTTTCAAATCCCTCTCAAAATTGTTGAAATTCTGTTGAAGCTTTTAAAATTCTCTCTAGAATTTTCAAAATCCATGGCCACATGTTTACAATTTCACGTCAAAAAATGGCTAAAATTCCAGTTGAAATTTTTCAAAGTCCCTTAAAAATTTTCCAATTTTTGTCCCAATTCTTCCCATTCCCATTGAAACTTTTCAAATCCCTCTCAAAATTGTTGAAATTCTGTTGAAGCTTTTAAAATTCTCTCTAGAATTTTCAAAATCCATGGCCACATGTTTACAATTTCACGTCAAAAAATGGCTAAAATTCCAGTTGAAATTTTTTCAAAGTCCCTTAAAAATTTTCCAATTTTTGTCCCAATTCTTCCCATTCCCATTGAAACTTTTCAAATCCCTCTCAAAATTGTTGAAATTCTCTTGAAGCTTTTAAAATTCTCTCTAGAATTTTCAAAATCCATGTCCACATGTTCACAATTTCACGTAAAAAAATTGCTAAAATTCCAGTTGAAATTTTTTCAAAGTCCCTTAAAAATTTTCCAATTTTTGTCCCAATTCTTCCCATTCCCATTGAAACTTTTCAAATCCCTCTCAAATTGTTGAAATTCTGTTGAAGCTTTAAAAATTCTCTCTAGAATTTTCAAAATCCATGGCCACATGTTTACAATTTCACGTCAAAAAATGGCTAAAATTCAGTTGAAATTTTTCAAAGTCCCTTAAAAATTTTCCAATTTTTGTCCCAATTCTTCCCATTCCCATTGAAACTTTTCAAATCCCTCTCAAAATTGTTGAAATTCTGTTAAAGCTTTTAAAATTCTCTCTAGAATTTTCAAAATCCATGTCCACATGTTTACAATTTCACGTCAAAAATGGCTAAAATTCCAGTTGAAATTTTTTCAAAGTCCCTTAAAAATTTTCCAATTTTTGTCCCAATTCTTCCCATTCCCATGGAAACTTTTCAAATCCCTCTCAAAATTGTTGAAATTCTGTTGAAGCTTTAAAAATTCTCTCTAGAATTTTCAAAATCCATGTCCACATGTTTACAATTTCACGTCAAAAAATGGCTAAAATTCCAGTTGAAATTTTTTCAAAGTCCCTTAAAAATTTTCCAATTTTTGTCCCAATTCTTCCCATTCCCATTGAAACTTTTCAAATCCCTCTCAAAATTGTTGAAATTCTGTTGAAGCTTTAAAAATTCTCTCTAGAATTTTCAAAATCCATGTCCACATGTTTACAATTTCACGTCAAAAAATGGCTAAAATTCCAGTTGAAATTTTTTCAAAGTCCCTTAAAAATTTTCCAATTTTTGTCCCAATTCTTCCCATTCCCATTGAAACTTTTCAAATCCCTCTCAAAATTGTTGAAATTCTGTTGAAGCTTTTAAAATTCTCTCTAGAATTTTCAAAATCCATGGCCACATGTTTACAATTTCACGTCAAAAAATGGCTAAAATTCCAGTTGAAATTTTTTCAAAGTCCCTTAAAAATTTTCCAATTTTTGTCCCAATTCTTCCCATTCCCATTGAAACTTTTCAAATCCCTCTCAAAATTGTTGAAATTCTGTTGAAGCTTTTAAAATTCTCTCTAGAATTTTCAAAATCTATGGCCACATGTTTACAATTTCACGTCAAAAAATGGCCAAAATTCCAGTTGAAATTTTTTCAAAGTCCCTTAAAAATTTTCCAATTTTTGTCCCAATTCTTCCCATTCCCATTGAAACTTTTCAAATCCCTCTCAAAATTGTTGAAATTCTGTTGAAGCTTTAAAAATTCTCTCAAGAATTTTCAAAATCCATGTCCACATGTTTACAATTTCACGTAAAAAAATGGCTAAAATTCCAGTTGAAATTTTTTCAAAGTCCCTGAAAAATTTTCCAATTTTTGTCCCAATTCTTCCCATTCCCATGGAAACTTTTCAAATCCCTCTCAAAATTGTTGAAATTCTGTTGAAGCTTTTAAAATTCTCTCTAGAATTTTCAAAATCCACTTCAACATGTTTACAATTTCACGTCAAAAAATTGCTAAAATTCCAGTTGAAATTTTTTCAAAGTCCCTTAAAAATTTTCCAATTTTTGTCCCAATTCTTCCCATTCCCATTGAAACTTTTCAAATCCCTCTCAAAATTGTTGAAATTCTGTTGAAGCTTTTAAAATTCTCTCTAGAATTTTCAAAATCCATGGCCACATGTTTACAATTTCACATAAAAAAATTGCTAAAATTCCAGTTGAAATTTTTTCAAAGTCCCTTAAAAATTTTCCAATTTTTGTCCCAATTCTTCCCATTCCCATTGAAACTTTTCAAATCCCTCTCAAAATTGTTGAAATTCTCTTGAAGCTTTTAAAATTCTCTCTAGAATTTTCAAAATCCATGTCCACATGTTTACAATTTCTCATTAAAAAATTGCTAAAATTCCAGTTGAAATTTTTTCAAAGTCCCTTAAAAATTTTCCAATTTTTGTCCCAATTCTTCCCATTCCCATTGAAACTTTTCAAATCCCTCTCAAAATTGTTGAAATTCTGTTGAAGCTTTAAAAATTCTCTCTAGAATTTTCAAAATCCATGGCCACATGTTCACAATTTCACGTAAAAAAATTGCTAAAATTCCAGTTGAAATTTTTTCAAAGTCCCTTAAAAATTTTCCAATTTTTGTCCCAATTCTTCCCATTCCCATTGAAACTTTTCAAATCCCTCTCAAAATTGTTGAAATTCTGTTGAAGCTTTTAAAATTCTCTCTAGAATTTTCAAAATCCACTTCAACATGTTTACAATTTCACGTCAAAAAATTGCTAAAATTCCAGTTGAAATTTTTTCAAAGTCCCTTAAAAATTTTCCAATTTTTGTCCCAATTCTTCCCATTCCCATTGAAACTTTTCAAATCCCTCTCAAAATTGTTGAAATTCTGTTGAAGCTTTTAAAATTCTCTCTAGAATTTTCAAAATCCATGGCCACATGTTTACAATTTCACGTCAAAAAATGGCTAAAATTCCAGTTGAAATTTTTTCAAAGTCCCTTAAAAATTTTCCAATTTTTGTCCCAATTCTTCCCATTCCCATTGAAACTTTTTCAAATCCCTCTCAAAATTGTTGAAATTCCCTTGAAGCTTTTAAAATTCTCTCTAGAATTTTCAAAATCCATGTCCACATGTTTACAATTTCACATAAAAAAATTGCTAAAATTCCAGTTGAAATTTTTTCAAAGTCCCTTAAAAATTTTCCAATTTTTGTCCCAATTCTTCCCATTCCCATTGAAACTTTTAAATCCCTCTCAAAATTGTTGAAATTCTGTTGAAGCTTTTAAAATTCTCTCTAGAATTTTCAAAATCTATGGCCACATGTTTACAATTTCACGTCAAAAAATGGCCAAAATTCCAGTTGAAATTTTTTCAAAGTCCCTTAAAAATTTTCCAATTTTTGTCCCAATTCTTCCCATTCCCATTGAAACTTTTCAAATCCCTCTCAAAATTGTTGAAATTCTGTTGAAGCTTTAAAAATTCTCTCAAGAATTTTCAAAATCCATGTCCACATGTTTACAATTTCACGTAAAAAAATGGCTAAAATTCCAGTTGAAATTTTTTCAAAGTCCCTGAAAAATTTTCCAATTTTGTCCCAATTCTTCCCATTCCCATGGAAACTTTTCAAATCCCTCTCAAAATTGTTGAAATTCTGTTGAAGCTTTTAAAATTCTCTCTAGAATTTTCAAAATCCACTTCAACATGTTTACAATTTCACGTCAAAAATTGCTAAAATTCCAGTTGAATTTTTTCAAAGTCCCTTAAAAATTTCCAATTTTTGTCCCAATTCTTCCCATTCCCATTGAAACTTTTCAAATCCCTCTCAAAATTGTTGAAATTCTGTTGAAGCTTTTAAAATTCTCTCTAGAATTTTCAAAATCCATGGCCACATGTTTACAATTTCACATAAAAAAATTGCTAAAATTCCAGTTGAAATTTTTTCAAAGTCCCTGAAAAATTTTCCAATTTTTGTCCCAATTCTTCCCATTCCCATTGAAACTTTTCAAATCCCTCTCAAAATTGTTGAAATTCTCTTGAAGCTTTTAAAATTCTCTCTAGAATTTCAAAATCCATGTCCACATGTTTACAATTTCTCATTAAAAAATTGCTAAAATTCCAGTTGAAATTTTTTCAAAGTCCTTAAAAATTTTCCAATTTTTGTCCCAATTCTTCCCATTCCCATTGAAACTTTTCAAATCCCTCTCAAAATTGTTGAAATTCTGTTGAAGCTTTAAAAATTCTCTCTAGAATTTTCAAAATCCATGGCCACATGTTCACAATTTCACGTAAAAAAATTGCTAAAATTCCAGTTGAAATTTTTTCAAAGTCCCTTAAAAATTTTCCAATTTTTGTCCCAATTCTTCCCATTCCCATTGAAACTTTTCAAATCCCTCTCAAAATTGTTGAAATTCTGTTGAAGCTTTTAAAATTCTCTCTAGAATTTTCAAAATCCACTTCAACATGTTTACAATTTCACGTCAAAAAATTGCTAAAATTCCAGTTGAAATTTTTCAAAGTCCCTTAAAAATTTTCCAATTTTTGTCCCAATTCTTCCCATTCCCATTGAACTTTTCAAATCCCTCTCAAAATTGTTGAAATTCTGTTGAAGCTTTTAAAATTCTCTCTAGAATTTTCAAAATCCATGGCCACATGTTTACAATTTCACGTCAAAAAATGGCTAAAATTCCAGTTGAAATTTTTTCAAAGTCCCTTAAAAATTTTCCAATTTTTGTCCCAATTCTTCCCATTCCCATTGAAACTTTTCAAATCCCTCTCAAAATTGTTGAAATTCCCTTGAAGCTTTTAAAATTCTCTCTAGAATTTTCAAAATCCATGTCCACATGTTTACAATTTCACATAAAAAAATTGCTAAAATTCCAGTTGAAATTTTTTCAAAGTCCCTTAAAAATTTTCCAATTTTTGTCCCAATTCTTCCCATTCCCATTGAAACTTTTCAAATCCCTCTCAAAATTGTTGAAATTCTGTTGAAGCTTTAAAAATTCTCTCTAGAATTTTCAAAATCCATGGCCACATGTTCACAATTTCACGTAAAAAAATTGCTAAAATTCCAGTTGAAATTTTTTCAAAGTCCCTTAAAAATTTTCCAATTTTTGTCCCAATTCTTCCCATTCCCATTGAAACTTTTCAAATCCCTCTCAAAATTGTTGAAATTCTGTTGAAGCTTTTAAAATTCTCTCTAGAATTTTCAAAATCCATGGCCACATGTTCACAATTTCACATCAAAAAATTGCTAAAATTCCAGTTGAAATTTTTTCAAAGTCCCTTAAAAATTTTCCAATTTTTGTCCCAATTCTTCCCATTCCCATTGAAACTTTTCAAATCCCTCTCAAAATTGTTGAAATTCTCTTGAAGCTTTTAAAATTCTCTCTAGAATTTTCAAAATCCATGGCCACATGTTTACAATTTCACGTCAAAAAATTGCTAAAATTCCAGTTGAAATTTTTTCAAAGTCCCTTAAAAATTTTCCAATTTTTGTCCCAATTCTTCCCATTCCCATTGAAACTTTTCAAATCCCTCTCAAAATTGTTGAAATTCTCTTGAAGCTTTTAAAATTCTCTCTAGAATTTTCAAAATCCATGGCCACATGTTTACAATTTCACGTCAAAAAATTGCTAAAATTCCAGTTGAAATTTTTTCAAAGTCCCTTAAAAATTTTCCAATTTTTGTCCCAATTCTTCCCATTCCCATTGAAACTTTTCAAATCCCTCTCAAAATTGTTGAAATTCTGTTGAAGCTTTTAAAATTCTCTCTAGAATTTTCAAAATCCACTTCAACATGTTTACAATTTCACGTCAAAAAATTGCTAAAATTCCAGTTGAAATTTTTTCAAAGTCCCTTAAAAATTTTCCAATTTTTGTCCCAATTCTTCCCATTCCCATTGAAACTTTTCAAATCCCTCTCAAAATTGTTGAAATTCTGTTGAAGCTTTTAAAATTCTCTCTAGAATTTTCAAAATCCATGGCCACATGTTTACAATTTCACGTCAAAAAATGGCTAAAATTCCAGTTGAAATTTTTCAAAGTCCCTTAAAAATTTTCCAATTTTTGTCCCAATTCTTCCCATTCCCATTGAAACTTTTCAAATCCCTCTCAAAATTGTTGAAATTCCTTGAAGCTTTTAAAATTCTCTCTAGAATTTTCAAAATCCATGTCCACATGTTTACAATTTCACATAAAAAAATTGCTAAAATTCCAGTTGAAATTTTTCAAAGTCCTTAAAAATTTTCCAATTTTTGTCCCAATTCTTCCCATTCCCATTGAAACTTTTCAAATCCCTCTCAAAATTGTTGAAATTCTGTTGAAGCTTTTAAAATTCTCTCTAGAATTTTCAAAATCTATGGCCACATGTTTACAATTTCACGTCAAAAATGGCCAAAATTCCAGTTGAAATTTTTCAAAGTCCCTTAAAAATTTTCCAATTTTTGTCCCAATTCTTCCATTCCCATTGAAACTTTTCAAATCCCTCTCAAAATTGTTGAAATTCTGTTGAAGCTTTTAAAATTCTTTCAAGAATTTTCAAAATCCATGTCCACATGTTTACAATTTCACGTAAAAAAATGGCTAAAATTCCAGTTGAAATTTTTTCAAAGTCCCTGAAAATTTTCCAATTTTTGTCCCAATTCTTCCCATTCCATGGAAACTTTTCAAATCCCTCTCAAAATTGTGAAATTCTGTTGAAGCTTTTAAAATTCTCTCTAGAATTTTCAAAATCCACTTCAACATGTTTACAATTTCACGTCAAAAAATTGCTAAAATTCCAGTTGAAATTTTTTCAAAGTCCCTTAAAAATTTTCCAATTTTTGTCCCAATTCTTCCCATTCCCATTGAAACTTTTCAAATCCCTCTCAAAATTGTTGAAATTCTGTTGAAGCTTTTAAAATTCTCTCTAGAATTTTCAAAATCCATGGCCACATGTTTACAATTTCACATAAAAAAATTGCTAAAATTCCAGTTGAAATTTTTTCAAAGTCCCTGAAAAATTTTCCAATTTTTGTCCCAATTCTTCCCATTCCCATTGAAACTTTTCAAATCCCTCTCAAAATTGTTGAAATTCTCTTGAAGCTTTTAAAATTCTCTCTAGAATTTTCAAAATCCATGTCCACATGTTTACAATTTCTCATTAAAAAATTGCTAAAATTCCAGTTGAAATTTTTTCAAAGTCCCTTAAAAATTTTCCAATTTTTGTCCCAATTCTTCCCATTCCCATTGAAACTTTTCAAATCCCTCTCAAAATTTTTGAAATTCTGTTGAAGCTTTAAAAATTCTCTCTAGAATTTTCAAAATCCATGGCCACATGTTCACAATTTCACGTAAAAAAATTGCTAAAATTCCAGTTGAAATTTTTTCAAAGTCCCTTAAAAAATTTCCAATTTTTGTCCCAATTCTTCCCATTCCCATTGAAACTTTTCAAATCCCTCTCAAATTGTTGAAATTCTGTTGAAGCTTTTAAAATTCTCTCTAGAATTTTCAAAATCCACTTCAACATGTTTACAATTTCACGTCAAAAAATTGCTAAAATTCCAGTTGAAATTTTTTCAAAGTCCCTTAAAAATTTTCCAATTTTTGTCCCAATTCTTCCCATTCCCATTGAAACTTTTCAAATCCCTCTCAAAATTGTTGAAATTCTGTTGAAGCTTTTAAAATTCTCTCTAGAATTTTTCAAAATCCATGGCCACATGTTTACAATTTCACGTCAAAAAATGGCTAAATTCCAGTTGAAATTTTTTCAAAGTCCCTTAAAAATTTTCCAATTTTTGTCCCAATTCTTCCATTCCCATTGAAACTTTTCAAATCCCTCTCAAAATTGTTGAAATTCCCTTGAAGCTTTTAAAATTCTCTCTAGAATTTTCAAAATCCATGTCCACATGTTTACAATTTCACATAAAAAAATTGCTAAAATTCCAGTTGAAATTTTTTCAAAGTCCCTTAAA
>NW_028116541.1:0-25746 GCF_964273445.1 Streptopelia decaocto | reverse complement strand
GATTTGAAAAGTTTCAATGGGAATGGGAAGAATTGGGACAAAAATTGGAAAATTTTTAAGGGACTTTGAAAACATTTCAACTGGAATTTTAGCCATTTTTTGACGTGAAATTGTAAACATGTGGACATGGATTTTGAAAATTCTGGAGAGAATTTTAAAAGCTTCAAGAGAATTTCAACAATTTTGAGAGGGATTTGAAAAGTTTCAATGGGAATGGGAAGAATTGGGACAAAAATTGGAAAATTTTTCAGGGACTTTGAAAACATTTCAACTGGAATTTTAGCCATTTTTTGACGTGAAATTGTAAACATGTGGACATGGATTTTGAAAATTCTAGAGAGAATTTTAAAAGCTTCAAGAGAATTTCAACAATTTTGAGAGGGATTTGAAAAGTTTCAATGGGAATGGGAAGAATTGGGACAAAAATTGGAAAATTTTTCAGGGACTTTGAAAAAATTTCAACTGGAATTTTAGCCATTTTTTGACGTGAAATTGTAAACATGTGGACGTGGATTTTGAAAATTCTAGAGAGAATTTTAAAAGCTTCAAGAGAATTTCAACAATTTTGAGAGGGATTTGAAAAGTTTCAATGGGAATGGGAAGAATTGGGACCAAAATTGGAAAATTTTTAAGGGACTTTGAAAAAATTTCAACTGGAATTTTAGCCATTTTTTTATGTGAAATTGTAAACATGTGGACATGGATTTTGAAAATTCTAGAGAGAATTTTAAAAGCTTCAAGAGAATTTCAACAATTTTGAGAGGGATTTGAAAAGTTTCAATGGGAATGGGAAGAATTGGGACAAAAATTGGAAATTTTTTAAGGGACTTTGAAAAAATTTCAACTGGAATTTTAGCCATTTTTTGACGTGAAATTGTAAACATGTGGACGTGGATTTTGAAAATTCTAGAGAGAATTTTAAAAGCTTCAAGAGAATTTCAACAATTTTGAGAGGGATTTGAAAAGTTTCAATGGGAATGGGAAGAATTGGGACAAAAATTGGAAAATTTTTCAGGGACTTTGAAAAAATTTCAACTGGAATTTTAGCCATTTTTTTATGTGAAATTGTAAACATGTGGACATGGATTTTGAAAATTCTAGAGAGAATTTTAAAAGCTTCAAGAGAATTTCAACAATTTTGAGAGGGATTTGATTTGAAAAGTTTCAATGGGAATGGGAAGAATTGGGACAAAAATTGGAAAATTTTGAAGGGACTTTGAAAACATTTCAACTGGAATTTTAGCCATTTTTTGACGTGAAATTGTAAACATGTGGACATGGATTTTGAAAATTCTAGAGAGAATTTTAAAAGCTTCAAGAGAATTTCAACAATTTTGAGAGGGATTTGAAAAGTTTCAATGGGAATGGGAAGAATTGGGACAAAAATTGGAAAATTTTGAAGGGACTTTGAAAACATTTCAACTGGAATTTTAGCCATTTTTTGACGTGAAATTGTAGACATGTGGACGTGGATTTTGAATATTCTAGAGAGAATTTTAAAAGCTTCAAGAGAATTTCAACAATTTTGAGAGGGATTTGAAAAGTTTCAATGGGAATGGGAAGAATTGGGACAAAAATTGGAAAATTTTGAAGGGACTTTGAAAAAATTTCAACTGGAATTTTAGCCATTTTTTTACATGAAATTGTAAACATGTGGACGTGGATTTTGAAAATTCTAGAGAGAATTTTAAAAGCTTCATCAGGGTTTCAACCATTTTGAGCGGGATTTGAAAAGTTTCAATGGGAATGGGAAGAATTGGGACAAAATTGGAAAATTTTTAAGGACTTTGAAAAAATTTCAACTGGAATTTTAGCCATTTTATTCCGTGAATATGTAAACATGTGGACATGGATTTTGAAAATTCTAGAGAGAATTTTAAAAGCTTCAAGAGAATTTCAACAATTTTGAGAGGGATTTGAAAAGTTTCAATGGGAATGGGAAGAATTGGGACAAAAATTGGAAAATTTTTAAGGGACTTTGAAAAAATTTCAACTGGAATTTTAGCCATTTTTTGACGTGAAATTGTAAACATGTGGACATGGATTTTGAAAATTCTAGAGAGAATTTAAAAGCTTCAAGAGGATTTCAACAATTTTGAGAGGGATTTGAAAAGTTTCAATGGGAATGGGAAGAATTGGGACAAAAATTGGAAAATTTTTAAGGGACTTTGAAAAAATTTCAACTGGAATTTTAGCCATTTTTTGACGTGGAATTGTAAACATGTGGACATGGATTTTGAAAATTCTAGAGAGAATTTTAAAAGCTTCAAGAGAATTTCAACAATTTTGAGAGGGATTTGAAAAGTTTCAATGGGAATGGGAAGAATTGGGACAAAAATTGGAAAATTTTTAAGGGACTTTGAAAAAATTTCAACTGGAATTTTAGCCATTTTTTGACGTGAAATTGTAAACATGTGGACATGGATTTTGAAAATTCTAGAGAGAATTTTAAAAGCTTCAAGAGAATTTCAACAATTTTGAGAGGGATTTGAAAAGTTTCAATGGGAATGGAAAAATTGGGACAAAAATTGGAAAATTTTTAAGGGACTTTGAAAAAATTTCAACTGGAATTTTAGCCATTTTTTGACGTGAAATTGTAAACATGTGGACATGGATTTTGAAAATTCTAGAGAGAATTTTAAAAGCTTCAAGAGAATTTCAACAATTTTGAGAGGGATTTGAAAAGTTTCAATGGGAATGGGAAGAATTGGGACAAAAATTGGAAAATTTTTAAGGGACTTTGAAAAAATTTCAACTGGAATTTTAGCCATTTTTTGACGTGAAATTGTAAACATGTGGACATGGATTTTGAAAATTCTAGAGAGAATTTTAAAAGCTTCAAGAGAATTTCAACAATTTTGAGAGGGATTTGAAAAGTTTCAATGGGAATGGGAAGAATTGGGACAAAAATTGGAAAATTTTTCAGGGAATTTGAAAAAATTTCAACTGGAATTTTAGCCATTTTTTGATGTGAAATTGTAAACATGTGGACATGGATTTTGAAAATTCTAGAGAGAATTTTAAAAGCTTCAAGAGAATTTCAACAATTTTGAGAGGGATTTGAAAACTTTCAATGGGAATGGGAAGAATTGGGACCAAAATTGGAAATTTTTCAGGGACTTTGAAAAAATTTCAACTGGAATTTTAGCCATTTTTTGACGTGAAATTCTAAACATGTGGACATGGATTTTGAAAATTCTAGAGAGAATTTTAAAAGCTTCAAGAGAATTTCAACAATTTTGAGAGGGATTTGAAAAGTTTCAATGGGAATGGGAAGAATTGGGACAAAAATTGGAAAATTTTGAAGGGACTTTGAAAACATTTCAACTGGAATTTTAGCCATTTTTTGACGTGAAATTGTAAACATGTGGACGTGGATTTTGAAAATTCTAGAGAGAATTTAAAAGCTTCAAGAGAATTTCAACAATTTTGAGAGGGATTTGAAAAGTTTCAATGGGAATGGGAAGAATTGGGACAAAAATTGGAAAATTTTAAGGGACTTTGAAAAAATTTCAACTGGAATTTCAGCCATTTTTTGACGTGAAATTGTAAACCTGTGGACATGGATTTTGAAAATTCTAGAGAGAATTTTAAAAGCTTCAACAGAATTTCAACAATTTTGAGAGGGATTTGAAAAGTTTCAATGGGAATGGGAAGAATTGGGACAAAAATTGGAAAATTTTTCAGGGACTTTGAAAAAATTTCAACTGGAATTTTAGCCATTTTTTGACGTGAAATTGTAAACATGTGGACGTGGATTTTGAAAATTCTAGAGAGAATTTTAAAAGCTTCAAGAGAATTTCAACAATTTTGAGAGGGATTTGAAAAGTTTCAATGGGAATGGGAAGAATTGGGACAAAAATTGGAAAATTTTTAAGGGACTTCGAAAAAATTTCAACTGGAATTTTAGCCATTTTTTTACATGAAATTGTAAACATGTGGACGTGGATTTTGAAAATTCTAGAGAGAATTTTAAAAGCTTCAAGAGAATTTCAACAATTTTGAGAGGGATTTGAAAAGTTTCAATGGGAATGGGAAGAATTGGGACAAAAATTGGAAAATTTTTAAGGGACTTTGAAAAAAATTCAACTGGAATTTTAGCCATTTTTTGACGTGAAATTGTAAACATGTGGACATGGATTTTGAAAATTCTGGAGAGAATTTTAAAAGCTTCAAGAGAATTTCAACAATTTTGAGAGGGATTTGAAAAGTTTCAATGGGAATGGGAAGAATTGGGACAAAAATTGGAAAATTTTTAAGGGACTTTGAAAAAATTTCAACTGGAATTTTAGCCATTTTTTGACGTGAAATTGTAAACATGTGGACGTGGATTTTGAAAATTCTAGAGAGAATTTTAAAAGCTTCAAGAGAATTTCAACAATTTTGAGAGGGATTTGAAAAGTTTCAATGGGAATGGGAAGAATTGGGACCAAAATTGGAAAATTTTGAAGGGACTTTGAAAAAATTTCAACTGGAATTTTAGCCATTTTTTTACATGAAATTGTAAACATGTGGACGTGGATTTTGAAAATTCTAGAGAGAATTTTAAAAGCTTCAACAGAATTTCAACAGTTTTGAGAGGGATTTGAAAAGTTTCAATGGGAATGGGAAGAATTGGGACAAAAATTGGAAAATTTTTAAGGGACTTTGAAAAAATTTCAACTGGAATTTTAGCCATTTTATTCCGTGAATATGTAAACATGTGGACATGGATTTTGAAAATTCTAGAGAGAATTTTAAAAGCTTCAAGAGAATTTCAACAATTTTGAGAGGGATTTGAAAGTTTCAATGGGAATGGGAAGAATTGGGACAAAAATTGGAAAATTTTTAAGGGACTTTGAAAACATTTCAACTGGAATTTTAGCCATTTTTTGACGTGAAATTGTAAACATGTGGACATGGATTTTGAAAATTCTAGAGAGAATTTTAAAAGCTTCAAGAGAATTTCAACAATTCTGAGAGGGATTTGAAAAGTTTCAATGGGAATGGGAAGAATTGGGACAAAAATTGGAAAATTTTTAAGGGACTTTGAAAAAAATTCAACTGGAATTTTAGCCATTTTTTGACGTGAAATTGTAAACATGTGGACATGGATTTTGAAAATTCTGGAGAGAATTTTAAAAGCTTCAAGAGAATTTCAACAATTTTGAGAGGGATTTGAAAAGTTTCAATGGGAATGGGAAGAATTGGGACAAAAATTGGAAAATTTTGAAGGGACTTTGAAAAAATTTCAACTGGAATTTTAGCCATTTTTTGACGTGAAATTGTAAACATGTGGACATGGATTTTGAAAATTCTAGAGAGAATTTTAAAAGCTTCAAGAGAATTTCAACAATTTTGAGAGGGATTTGAAAAGTTTCAATGGGAATGGGAAGAATTGGGACAAAAATTGGAAAATTTTTAAGGGACTTTGAAAAAATTTCAACTGGAATTTTAGCCATTTTTTGACGTGAAATTGTAAACATGTGGACATGGATTTTGAAAATTCTAGAGAGAATTTTAAAAGCTTCAAGAGAATTTCAACAATTTTGAGAGGGATTTGAAAAGTTTCAATGGGAATGGGAAGAATTGGGACAAAAATTGGAATATCTTTAAGGGACTTTGAAAAAATTTCAACTGGAATTTTAGCCATTTTTTGACGTGAAATTGTAAACATGTGGACATGGATTTTGAAAATTCTAGAGAGAATTTTAAAAGCTTCAAGAGGATTTCAACAATTTTGAGAGGGATTTGAAAAGTTTCAATGGGAATGGGAAGAATTGGGACAAAAATTGGAAAATTTTTAAGGGACTTTGAAAAAATTTCAACTGGAATTTTAGCCATTTTTTGACGTGAAATTGTAAACATGTGGACATGGATTTTGAAAATTCTAGAGAGAATTTTTAAAGCTTCAAGAGAATTTCAACAATTTTGAGAGGGATTTGAAAAGTTTCAATTGGAATGGGAAGAATTGGGACAAAAATTGGAAAATTTTTAAGGGACTTTGAAAAAATTTCAACTGGAATTTTAGCCATTTTTTGACGTGAAATTGTAAACATGTGGACATGGATTTTGAAAATTCTAGAGAGAATTTTAAAAGCTTCAAGAGAATTTCAACAATTTTGAGAGGGATTTGAAAAGTTTCAATGGAATGGGAAGAATTGGGACAAAAATTGGAAAATTTTGAAGGGACTTTGAAAAAATTTCAACTGGAATTTCAGCCATTTTTTGACGTGAAATTGTAAACCTGTGGACATGGATTTTGAAAATTCTAGAGAGAATTTTAAAAGCTTCAAGAGAATTTCAACAATTTTGAGAGGGATTTGAAAAGTTTCAATGGGAATGGGAAGAATTGGGACAAAAATTGGAAAATTTTTCAGGGACTTTGAAAAAATTTCAACTGGAATTTTAGCCATTTTTTTATGTGAAATTGTAAACATGTGGACATGGATTTTGAAAATTCTAGAGAGAATTTTAAAAGCTTCAAGAGAACTTCAACAGTTTTGAGAGGGATTTGAAAAGTTTCAATGGGAATGGGAAGAATTGGGACAAAAATTGGAAAATTTTTAAGGGACTTTGAAAAAATTTCAACTGGAATTTTAGCCATTTTTTTATGTGAAATTGTAAACATGTGGACGTGGATTTTGAAAATTCTAGAGAGAATTTTAAAAGCTTCAAGAGAATTTCAACAATTTTGAGAGGGATTTGAAAAGTTTCAATGGGAATGGGAAGAATTGGGACAAAAATTGGAAAATTTTGAAGGGACTTTGAAAAAATTTCAACTGGAATTTTAGCCATTTTTTGACGTGAAATTGTAAACATGTGGACGTGGATTTTGAAAATTCTAGAGAGAATTTTAAAAGCTTCAAGAGAATGTCAACAATTTTGAGAGGGATTTGAAAAGTTTCAATGGGAATGGGAAGAATTGGGACAAAAATTGGAAAATTTTTAAGGGACTTTGAAAAAATTTCAACTGGAATTTTAGCCATTTTTTGACGTGAAATTGTAAACATGTGGACATGGATTTTGAAAATTCTAGAGAGAATTTTAAAAGCTTCAACAGAATTTCAACAATTTTGAGAGGGATTTGAAAAGTTTCAATGGGAATGGGAAGAATTGGGACAAAAATTGGAAAATTTTTAAGGGACTTTGAAAAAATTTCAACTGGAATTTTAGCCATTTTTTGATGTGAAATTGTAAACATGTGGACGTGGATTTTGAAAATTCTAGAGAGAATTTTAAAAGCTTCAAGAGAATTTCAACAATTTTGAGAGGGATTTGAAAAGTTTCAATGGGAATGGGAAGAATTGGGACCAAAATTGGAAAATTTTTAAGGGACTTTGAAAAAATTTCAACTGGAATTTTAGCCATTTTTTTACATGAAATTGTAAACATGTGGACGTGGATTTTGAAAATTCTAGAGAGAATTTTAAAAGCTTCAAGAGAATTTCAACAATTTTGAGAGGGATTTGAAAAGTTTCAATGGGAATGGGAAGAATTGGGACAAAAATTGGAAAATTTTTAAGGGACTTTGAAAAAATTTCAACTGGAATTTTAGCCATTTTATTCCGTGAATATGTAAACATGTGGACATGGATTTTGAAAATTCTGGAGAGAATTTTAAAAGCTTCAAGAGAATTTCAACAATTTTGAGAGGGATTTGAAAAGTTTCAATGGGAATGGGAAGAATTGGGACAAAAATTGGAAAATTTTGAAGGGACTTTGAAAAAATTTCAACTGGAATTTTAGCCATTTTTTGATGTGAAATTGTAAACATGTGGACGTGGATTTTGAAAATTCTAGAGAGAATTTTAAAAGCTTCAAGAGAATTTCAACAATTTTGAGAGGGATTTGAAAAGTTTCAATGGGAATGGGAAGAATTGGGACAAAAATTGGAAAATTTTTAAGGGACTTTGAAAAAATTTCAACTGGAATTTTAGCCATTTTTTGACGTGAAATTGTAAACATGTGGACGTGGATTTTGAAAATTCTAGAGAGAATTTTAAAAGCTTCAAGAGAATTTCAACAATTTGGAGAGGGATTTGAAAAGTTTCAATGGGAATGGGAAGAATTGGGACCAAAATTGGAAAATTTTGAAGGGACTTTGAAAAAATTTCAACTGGAATTTTAGCCATTTTTTTACATGAAATTGTAAACATGTGGACATGGATTTTGAAAATTCTAGAGAGAATTTTAAAAGCTTCAAGAGAATTTCAACCATTTTGAGAGGGATTTGAAAAGTTTCAATGGGAATGGGAAGAATTGGGACAAAAATTGGAAAATTTTTAAGGGACTTTGAAAAAATTTCCACTGGAATTTTAGCCATTTTATTCCGTGAATATGTAAACATGTGGACATGGATTTTGAAAATTCTGGAGAGAATTTTAAAAGCTTCAAGAGAATTTCAACAATTTTGAGAGGGATTTGAAAAGTTTCAATGGGAATGGGAAGAATTGGGACAAAAATTGGAAAATTTTTAAGGGACTTTGAAAAAATTTCAACTGGAATTTTAGCCATTTTTTGACGTGAAATTGTAAACATGTGGACATGGATTTTGAAAATTCTAGAGAGAATTTTAAAAGCTTCAAGAGAACTTCAACAGTTTTGAGAGGGATTTGAAAAGTTTCAATGGGAATGGGAAGAATTGGGACAAAAATTGGAAAATTTTTAAGGGACTTTGAAAAAATTTCAACTGGAATTTTAGCCATTTTTTGACGTGAAATTTTAAACATGTGGACATGGATTTTGAAAATTCTAGAGAGAATTTTAAAAGCTTCAAGAGAATTTCAACAATTTTGAGAGGGATTTGAAAAGTTTCAATGGGAATGGGAAGAATTGGGACAAAAATTGGAAAATTTTTAAGGGACTTTGAAAAAATTTCAACTGGAATTTTAGCCATTTTTTGACGTGAAATTGTAAACATGTGGACATGGATTTTGAAAATTCTAGAGAGAATTTTAAAAGCTTCAAGAGAATTTCAACAATTTTGAGAGGGATTTGAAAAGTTTCAATGGGAATGGGAAGAATTGGGACAAAAATTGGAAAATTTTTAAGGGACTTTGAAAAAATTTCAACTGGAATTTTAGCCATTTTTTGATGTGAAATTGTAAACATGTGGACGTGGATTTTGAAAATTCTAGAGAGAATTTTAAAAGCTTCAAGAGAATTTCAACAATTTTGAGAGGGATTTGAAAAGTTTCAATGGGAATGGGAAGAATTGGGACCAAAATTGGAAAATTTTTAAGGGACTTTGAAAAAATTTCAACTGGAATTTTAGCCATTTTTTTACATGAAATTGTAAACATGTGGACGTGGATTTTGAAAATTCTAGAGAGAATTTTAAAAGCTTCAACAGAATTTCAACAATTTTGAGAGGGATTTGAAAAGTTTCAATGGGAATGGGAAGAATTGGGACAAAAATTGGAAAATTTTTCAGGGACTTTGAAAAAATTTCAACTGGAATTTTAGCCATTTTTTGACGTGAAATTGTAAACATGTGGACATGGATTTTGAAAATTCTGGAGAGAATTTTAAAAGCTTCAAGAGAATTTCAACAATTTTGAGAGGGATTTGAAAAGTTTCAATGGGAATGGGAAGAATTGGGACAAAAATTGGAAAATTTTGAAGGGACTTTGAAAAAATTTCAACTGGAATTTTAGCCATTTTTTGATGTGAAATTGTAAACATGTGGACGTGGATTTTGAAAATTCTAGAGAGAATTTTAAAAGCTTCAAGAGAATTTCAACAATTTTGAGAGGGATTTGAAAAGTTTCAATGGGAATGGGAAGAATTGGGACAAAAATTGGAAAATTTTTAAGGGACTTTGAAAAAATTTCAACTGGAATTTTAGCCATTTTTTGACGTGAAATTGTAAACATGTGGACGTGGATTTTGAAAATTCTAGAGAGAATTTTAAAAGCTTCAAGAGAATTTCAACAATTTTGAGAGGGATTTGAAAAGTTTCAATGGGAATGGGAAGAATTGGGACCAAAATTGGAAAATTTTGAAGGGACTTTGAAAAAATTTCAACTGGAATTTTAGCCATTTTTTTACATGAAATTGTAAACATGTGGACATGGATTTTGAAAATTCTAGAGAGAATTTTAAAAGCTTCAAGAGAATTTCAACCATTTTGAGAGGGATTTGAAAAGTTTCAATGGGAATGGGAAGAATTGGGACAAAAATTGGAAAATTTTTAAGGGACTTTGAAAACATTTCAACTGGAATTTTAGCCATTTTATTCCGTGAATATGTAAACATGTGGACATGGATTTTGAAAATTCTGGAGAGAATTTTAAAAGCTTCAAGAGAATTTCAACAATTTTGAGAGGGATTTGAAAAGTTTCAATGGGAATGGGAAGAATTGGGACAAAAATTGGAAAATTTTTAAGGGACTTTGAAAAAATTTCAACTGGAATTTTAGCCATTTTTTGACGTGAAATTGTAAACATGTGGACGTGGATTTTGAAAATTCTAGAGAGAATTTTAAAAGCTTCAAGAGAATTTCAACAATTTTGAGAGGGATTTGAAAAGTTTCAATGGGAATGGGAAGAATTGGGACAAAAATTGGAAAATTTTGAAGGGACTTTGAAAAAATTTCAACTGGAATTTTAGCCATTTTTTGACGTGAAATTGTAAACCTGTGGACATGGATTTTGAAAATTCTAGAGAGAATTTTAAAAGCTTCAAGAGAATTTCAACAATTTTGAGAGGGATTTGAAAAGTTTCAATGGGAATGGGAAGAATTGGGACAAAAACTGGAAAACTTTGAAGGGACTTTGAAAAAATTTCAACTGGAATTTTAGCCATTTTTTGACGTGAAATTGTAAACATGTGGACGTGGATTTTGAAAATTCTAGAGAGAATTTTAAAAGCTTCAAGAGAATTTCAACAATTTTGAGAGGGATTTGAAAAGTTTCAATGGGAATGGGAAGAATTGGGACAAAAATTGGAAAATTTTGAAGGGACTTTGAAAACATTTCAACTGGAATTTTAGCCATTTTTTTACATGAAATTGTAAACATGTGGACGTGGATTTTGAAAATTCTAGAGAGAATTTTAAAAGCTTCAAGAGAATTTCAACAATTTTGAGAGGGATTTGAAAAGTTTCAATGGGAATGGGAAGAATTGGGACAAAAATTGGAAAATTTTTAAGGGACTTTGAAAAAATTTCAACTGGAATTTTAGCCATTTTATTCCGTGAATATGTAAACATGTGGACATGGATTTTGAAAATTCTGGAGAGAATTTTAAAAGCTTCAAGAGAATTTCAACAATTTTGAGAGGGATTTGAAAAGTTTCAATGGGAATGGGAAGAATTGGGACAAAAATTGGAAAATTTTGAAGGGACTTTGAAAAAATTTCAACTGGAATTTTAGCCATTTTTTGATGTGAAATTGTAAACATGTGGACGTGGATTTTGAAAATTCTAGAGAGAATTTTAAAAGCTTCAAGAGAATTTCAACAATTTTGAGAGGGATTTGAAAAGTTTCAATGGGAATGGGAAGAATTGGGACAAAAATTGGAAAACTTTTAAGGGACTTTGAAAAAATTTCAACTGGAATTTTAGCCATTTTTTGACGTGAAATTGTAAACATGTGGACGTGGATTTTGAAAATTCTAGAGAGAATTTTAAAAGCTTCAACAGAATTTCAACAATTTTGAGAGGGATTTGAAAAGTTTCAATGGGAATGGGAAGAATTGGGACAAAAATTGGAAAATTTTGAAGGGACTTTGAAAAAATTTCAACTGGAATTTTAGCCATTTTTTTACATGAAATTGTAAACATGTGGACGTGGATTTTGAAAATTCTAGAGAGAATTTTAAAAGCTTCAACAGAATTTCAACAATTTTGAGAGGGATTTGAAAAGTTTCAATGGGAATGGGAAGAATTGGGACAAAAATTGGAAAATTTTTAAGGGACTTTGAAAAAATTTCAACTGGAATTTTAGCCATTTTATTCCGTGAATATGTAAACATGTGGACATGGATTTTGAAAATTCTGGAGAGAATTTTAAAAGCTTCAAGAGAATTTCAACAATGTTGAGAGGGATTTGAAAAGTTTCAATGGGAATGGGAAGAATTGGGACAAAAATTGGAAAATTTTAAAGGGACTTCGAGAAAATTTCAACTGGAATTTTAGCCATTTTTTTACATGAAATTGTAAACATGTGGACGTGGATTTTGAAAATTCTAGAGAGAATTTTAAAAGCTTCAAGAGAATTTCAACAATTTTGAGAGGGATTTGAAAAGTTTCAATGGGAATGGGAAGAATTGGGACAAAAATTGGAAAATTTTTAAGGGACTTTGAAAAAATTTCAACTGGAATTTTAGCCATTTTTTGACGTGAAATTGTAAACATGTGGACATGGATTTTGAAAATTATAGAGAGAATTTTAAAAGCTTCAAGAGAATTTCAACAATTTTGAGAGGGATTTGAAAAGTTTCAATGGGAATGGGAAGAATTGGGACAAAAATTGGAAAATTTTGAAGGGACTTTGAAAAAATTTCAACTGGAATTTTAGCCATTTTTTGACGTGAAATTGTAAACGTGGACGTGGATTTTGAAAATTCTAGAGAGAATTTTAAAAGCTTCAAGAGAATTTCAACAATTTTGAGAGGGATTTGAAAAGTTTCAATGGGAATGGGAAGAATTGGGACAAAAATTGGAAAATTTTTAAGGGACTTTGAAAAAATTTCAACTGGAATTTTAGCCATTTTTTGACGTGAAATTGTAAACATGTGGACATGGATTTTGAAAATTCTAGAGAGAATTTTAAAAGCTTCAACAGAATTTCAACAATTTTGAGAGGGATTTGAAAAGTTTCAATGGGAATGGGAAGAATTGGGACAAAAATTGGAAAATTTTTAAGGGACTTTGAAAAAATTTCAACTGGAATTTTAGCCATTTTTTGACGTGAAATTGTAAACCTGTGGACATGGATTTTGAAAATTCTAGAGAGAATTTTAAAAGCTTCAAGAGAATTTCAACAATTTTGAGAGGGATTTGAAAAGTTTCAATGGGAATGGGAAGAATTGGGACAAAAATTGGAAAATTTTGAAGGGACTTTGAAAAAATTTCAACTGGAATTTTAGCCATTTTATTCCGTGAATATGTAAACATGTGGACATGGATTTTGAAAATTCTAGAGAGAATTTTAAAAGCTTCAAGAGAATTTCAACAATTTTGAGAGGGATTTGAAAAGTTTCAATGGGAATGGGAAGAATTGGGACAAAAATTGGAAAATTTTTAAGGGACTTTGAAAAAATTTCAACTGGAATTTTAGCCATTTTTTGATGTGAAATTGTAAACATGTGGACGTGGATTTTGAAAATTCTAGAGAGAATTTTAAAAGCTTCAAGAGAATTTCAACAATTTTGAGAGGGATTTGAAAAGTTTCAATGGGAATGGGAAGAATTGGGACAAAAATTGGAAAATTTTTAAGGGACTTTGAAAAAATTTCAACTGGAATTTTAGCCATTTTTTGACGTGAAATTGTAAACATGTGGACATGGATTTTGAAAATTCTAGAGAGAATTTTAAAAGCTTCAAGAGAATTTCAACAATTTTGAGAGGGATTTGAAAAGTTTCAATGGGAATGGGAAGAATTGGGACCAAAATTGGAAAATTTTTAAGGGACTTTGAAAACATTTCAACTGGAATTTTAGCCATTTTTTTATGTGAAATTGTAAACATGTTGAGGTAGATTTTGAAAATTCTAGAGAGAATTTTAAAAGCTTCAAGAGAATTTCAACAATGTTGAGAGGGATTTGAAAAGTTTCAATGGGAATGGGAAGAATTGGGACGAAAATTGGAAAATTTTGAAGGGACTTTGAAAAAATTTCAAGTGGAATTTTAGAGATTTTGATGTGAAAGTTTCAAAATTTTGTCGGGGATTTTGAAATTTCCTGAGAATTTCCAAAGTTTCCCCGGGATTTCCAACATTTTGAAGGGAACTCCAAACATGTCAACATTGATTTTAAGAATCTCCACTGGAGTTTTAGAGATTTTGATGTGAAAGTGTCACCATTTTGTCGGGGATTTGGAAAATTTCCTGAGAATTTCAAAAGTTTCACCGGGATTTCCCAAATTTTGAAGGGAACTGATCGGAGCCAGCCCAGCGAGAGCCGGAGCCGGCAGGGTTCAACCGACCACGAGGTTCAGCCGAGATCAGGAAGCTCAGAGGGAAACGTACAGGGACAGCGTGATTCCCGGCGGGCCCCGATCGCCAAAGCCCCGGCAGCCATTGCGACAGAGCGGCTGACGTGGCGGGGGCGTTCCCACGGTGACGGCGACCACACCCCCTCCCCTTGCCTTGAAAAAGCCTTTGGGAGGGCAGCGACTAGTCACCAGGTGCAGGGAGGAGCAACCAGCTTGTGTAGCAGGTGAGTCCCACCCACACTGTGCTGCAGCAGCAGGTGTGGTAGCTTGTGCAGCAGGGTGCAGAGAGCACTTGTTGCTTGTCAGCCCCTCTAGCTTATTACCAGCGCCCCAGACTGCTGACGACCATGGGCGTCTCCAGGAGGAGAGCTTGTCTCTAACAGGCTGTGGCTACGCAGACTGAGGCTCTGTCCCGAACGGTGGCTGTTCAGGTCTCTGCAGGGAGTGCCAGAGCCTGCTGCTGGGGGAGGGAGGCCAGCACTCCACCTGTGTGAGGTGTGAGCAGGTGCAAGACCTGCTCGACGTGGTCGTCAAACTTAAGGAGGAGGTTGAGACGCTGAGGACCATCAGGGAGTGCGAAAGGGAGATCGACTGGTGGAGTAACACCCTGACGTGCAAGTCGGAAAGGTCCCAGAGAGGTAACCCCCAAAAGGAGATGGACCTCCTGCCCTCTCGGATAGAGGCAATTTTGACGTGAAACTGTAAACATGTGGACATGGATTTTGAAAATTCTAGAGAGAATTTTAAAAGCTTCAACAGGATATCAACAACGTTGAGAGGGATTTGAAAAGTTTCATTGGGAATGGGAAGAATTGGGACGAAAATTGGAAAATTCTGAAGGGACTTTGAAAAAATTTCAACTGGAATTTTAGCCATTTTTTGACGTGAAATTGTAAACATGTGGACATGGATTTTGAAAATTCTAGAGAGAATTTTAAAAGCTTCAAGAGAATTTCAACAATTTTGAGAGGGATTTGAAAAGTTTCAATGGGAATGGGAAGAATTGGGACAAAAATTGGAAAATTTTTCAGGGACTTTGAAAAAATTTCAACTGGAATTTTAGCCATTTTTTGACGTGAAATTGTAAACATGTGGACATGGATTTGGAAAATTCTAGAGAGAATTTTAAAAGCTTCAAGAGAATTTCAACAATTTTGAGAGGGATTTGAAAAGTTTCAATGGGAATGGGAAGAATTGGGACAAAAATTGGAAAATTTTTAAGGGACTTTGAAAACATTTCAACTGGAATTTTAGCCATTTTTTGACGTGAAATTGTAAACCTGTGGACATGGATTTTGAAAATTCTGGAGAGAATTTTAAAAGCTTCAAGAGAATTTCAACAATTTTGAGAGGGATTTGAAAAGTTTCAATGGGAATGGGAAGAATTGGGAAAAAAATTGGAAAATTTTTAAGGGACTTTGAAAAAATTTCAACTGGAATTTTAGCCATTTTTTGACGTGAAATTGTAAACATGTGGAAGTGGATTTTGAAAATTCTAGAGAGAATTTTAAAAGCTTCAAGAGAATTTCAACAATTTTGAGAGGGATTTGAAAAGTTTCAATGGGAATGGGAAGAATTGGGACAAAAATTGGAAAATTTTTAAGGGACTTTGAAAACATTTCAACTGGAATTTTAGCCATTTTTTGACGTGAAATTGTAAACATGTGGACATGGATTTTGAAAATTCTAGAGAGAATTTTAAAAGCTTCAAGAGAATTTCAACAATTTTGAGAGGGATTTGAAAAGTTTCAATGGGAATGGGAAGAATTGGGACAAAAATTGGAAAATTTTTAAGGGACTTTGAAAAAAGTTCAACTGGAATTTTAGCCATTTTTTGACGTGAAATTGTAAACATGTTGAGGTGGATTTTGAAAATTCTAGAGAGAATTTTAAAAGCTTCAAGAGAATTTCAACAATTTTGAGAGGGATTTGAAAAGTTTCAATGGGAATGGGAAGAATTGGGACAAAAATTGGAAAATTTTTCAGGGACTTTGAAAAAATTTCAACTGGAATTTTAGCCATTTTTTGACGTGAAATTGTAAACATGTGGACATGGATTTTGAAAATTCTAGAGAGAATTTTAAAAGCTTCAAGAGAATTTCAACAATTTTGAGAGGGATTTGAAAAGTTTCAATGGGAATGGGAAGAATTGGGACAAAAATTGGAAAATTTTTCAGGGACTTTGAAAAAATTTCAACTGGAATTTTAGCAATTTTGATGTGAAATTGTAAACATGTTGAGGTGGATTTGGAAAGTTCTAGAGAGAAGTTTAAAACTTTCAACAGGATTTCAACAATGTTGAGAGGGATTTGAAAAGTTTCAATGGGAATGGGAAGAATTGGGACGAAAATTGGAAAATTTTTCAGGGACTTTGAAAAAATTTCAACTGGAATTTTAGCAATTTTGACGTGAAATTGTAAACATGTTGATGTGGATTTGGAAAATTCTAGAGAGAATTTTAAAAGCTTCATCAGGGTTTCAACCATTTTGAGAGGGATTTGAAAAGTTTCAATGGGAATGGGAAGAATTGGGACGAAAATTGGAAAATTCTGAAGGGACCTTGAAAAAATTTCAACTGGAATTTTAGCAATTTTGACGTGAAATTGTAAACATGTTGAGGTGGATTTTGAAAATTCCAGAGAGAAGTTTAAAACTTTCAACAGGATTTCAACAATGTTGAGAGGGATTTGAAAAGTTTCAATGGGAATGGGAAGAATTGGGAAGAAAATTGGATAATTTTTCAGGGACTTTGAAAAAATTTCAACTGGAATTTTAGCAATTTTGACGTGAAATTGTAAACATGTGGACATGGATTTTGAAAATTCTAGAGAGAATTTTAAAAGCTTTAACAGGATTTCAACAATGTTGAGAGGGATTTGAAAAGTTTCAATGGGAATGGGAAGAATTGGGACGAAAATTGGAAAGTTTTTCAGGGACTTTGAAAAAATTTCAACTGGAATTTTAGCAATTTTCACGTGAAATTGTAAACATGTTGAGGTAGATTTTGAAAATTCTAGAGACAATTTTAAAAGCTTCAAGAGAATTTCAACAATTTTGAGAGGGATTTGAAAAGTTTCAATGGGAATGGGAAGAATTGGGACGAAAATTGGAAAATTTTGAAGGGACTTTGAAAAAATTTCAAGTGGAATTTTAGAGATTTTGATGTGAAAGTTTCAAAATTTTGTCGGGGATTTTGAAATTTCCTGAGAATTTCCAAAGTTTCCCCGGGATTTCCAACATTTTGAAGGGAACTCCAAACATGTCAACATTGATTTTAAGAATCTCCACTGGAGTTTTAGAGATTTTGATGTGAAAGTGTCACCATTTTGTCGGGGATTTGGAAAATTTCCTGAGAATTTCAAAAGTTTCACCGGGATTTCCCAAATTTTGAAGGGAACTGATCGGAGCCAGCCCAGCGAGAGCCGGAGCCGGCAGGGTTCAACCGACCACGAGGTTCAGCCGAGATCAGGAAGCTCAGAGGGAAACGTACAGGGACAGCGTGATTCCCGGCGGGCCCCGATCGCCAAAGCCCCGGCAGCCATTGCGAGAGAGCGGCTGACGTGGCGGGGGGCATTCCCACGGTGACGCGGGAGGTTTAAAAGCGGCTGAAACTCGATACTAGCATTCAGTCAGCTGATCGGAGCCAGCCCAGCGAGAGCCGGAGCCGGCGGGGTTCAGCCGACCACGAGGTTCAGCCGAGATCAGGAAGCTCAGAGGGAAACGTACAGGGACAGCGCGATTCCCGGCGGGTCCCGATCGCCAAAGCCCCGGCAGCCATTGCGACAGAGCGGCTGACGTGGCGGGGGCGTTCCCACGGTGACGGCGACCACACCCCCTCCCCTTGCCTTGAAAAAGCCTTTGGGAGGGCAGCGACTAGTCACCAGGTGCAGGGAGGAGCAACCAGCTTGTGTAGCAGGTGAGTCCCACCCACACTGTGCTGCAGCAGCAGGTGTGGTAGCTTGTGCAGCAGGGTGCAGAGAGCACTTGTTGCTTGTCAGCCCCTCTAGCTTATTACCAGCGCCCCAGACTGCTGACGACCATGGGCGTCTCCAGGAGGAGAGCTTGTCTCTAACAGGCTGTGGCTACGCAGACTGAGGCTCTGTCCCGAACGGTGGCTGTTCAGGTCTCTGCAGGGAGTGCCAGAGCCTGCTGCTGGGGGAGGGAGGCCAGCACTCCACCTGTGTGAGGTGTGAGCAGGTGCAAGACCTGCTCGACGTGGTCGTCAAACTTAAGGAGGAGGTTGAGACGCTGAGGACCATCAGGGAGTGCGAAAGGGAGATCGACTGGTGGAGTAACACCCTGACGTGCAAGTCGGAAAGGTCCCAGAGAGGTAACCCCCAAAAGGAGATGGACCTCCTGCCCTCTCGGATAGAGGCAATTTTGACGTGAAACTGTAAACATGTGGACATGGATTTGGAATATTCTAGAGAGAATTTTAAAAGCTTCAACAGGATATCAACAACGTTGAGAGGGATTTGAAAAGTTTCATTGGGAATGGGAAGAATTGGGACGAAAATTGGAAAATTCTGAAGGGACTTTGAAAAAATTTCAACTGGAATTTTAGCCATTTTGACGTGAAATTGTAAACATGTTGAGGTGGATTTGGAACATTCTTGAGAGAAGTTTCAAACTTTCAACAGGATTCCAACAATGTTGAGAGGGATTTGAAAAGTTTCAATGGGAATGGGAAGATTTGGGACGAAAATTGGAAAATTTTTCAGGGACTTTGAAAAAATTTCAACTGGAATTTTAGCAATTTTGACGTGAAATTGTAAACATGTTGAGGTGGATTTGGAAAATTCTAGAGAGAATTATAAAAGCTTCAACAGGATTTCAACAACGTTGAGAGGGATTTGAAAAGTTTCAATGGGAATGGGAAGAATTGGGACAAAAATTGGAAAATTTTTAAGGGACTTTGAAAAAATTTCAACTGGAATTTTAGCCATTTTTTGACGTGAAATTGTAAACATGTGGACATGGATTTTGAAAATTCTAGAGAGAATTTTAAAAGCTTCGACAGAATTTCAACAATTTTGAGAGGGATTTGAAAAGTTTCAATGGGAATGGGAAGAATTGGGACAAAAATTGGAAAATTTTTAAGGGACTTTGAAAAAATTTCAACTGGAATTTTAGCCATTTTTTGACGTGAATTTGTAAACATGTGGACATGGATTTTGAAAATTCTAGAGAGAATTTTAAAAGCTTCAAGAGAATTTCAACAATTTTGAGAGGGATTTGAAAAGTTTCAATGGGAATGGGAAGAATTGGGACAAAAATTGGAAAATTTTGAAGGGACTTTGAAAACATTTCAACTGGAATTTTAGCCATTTTTTGACGTGAAATTGTAAACATGTGGACATGGATTTTGAAAATTCTAGAGAGAATTTTAAAAGCTTCAAGAGAATTTCAACAATTTTGAGAGGGATTTGAAAAGTTTCAATGGGAATGGGAAGAATTGGGAAAAAAATTGGAAAATTTTTAAGGGACTTTGAAAAAATTTCAACTGGAATTTTAGCCATTTTTTGACGTGAAATTGTAAACATGTGGACATGGATTTTGAAAATTCTAGAGAGAATTTTAAGAGCTTCAAGAGAATTTCAACAATTTTGAGAGGGATTTGAAAAGTTTCAATGGGAATGGGAAGACTTGGGACAAAAATTGGAAAATTTTTAAGGGACTTTGAAAAAATTTCAACTGGAATTTTAGCCATTTTTTGACGTGAAATTGTAAACATGTGGAAGTGGATTTTAGAAAATTCTAGAGAGAATTCTAAAAGCTTCAAGAGAATTTCAACAATTTGGAGAGGGATTTGAAAAGTTTCAATGGGAATGGGAAGAATTGGGACAAAAATTGGAAAATTTTTAAGGGACTTTGAAAAAATTTCAACTGGAATTTTAGCCATTTTTTGACGTGAAATTGTAAACATGTGGACATGGATTTTTAAAATTCTAGAGAGAATTTTAAAAGCTTCGACAGAATTTCAACAATTTTGAGAGGGATTTGAAAAGTTTCAATGGGAATGGGAAGAATTGGGACAAAAATTGGAAAATTTTTAAGGGACTTTGAAAAAATTTCAACTGGAATTTTAGCCATTTTTTGACGTGAATTTGTAAACATGTGGACATGGATTTTGAAAATTCTAGAGAGAATTTTAAAAGCTTCAAGAGAATTTCAACAATTTTGAGAGGGATTTGAAAAGTTTCAATGGGAATGGGAAGAATTGGGACAAAAATTGGAAAATTTTTAAGGGACTTTGAAAACATTTAAACTGGAATTTTAGCCATTTTTTGACGTGAAATTGTAAACATGTGGACATGGATTTTGAAAATTCTAGAGAGAATTTTAAAAGCTTCAAGAGAATTTCAACAATTTTGAGAGGGATTTGAAAAGTTTCAATGGGAATGGGAAGAATTGGGAAAAAAATTGGAAAATTTTTAAGGGACTTTGAAAAAATTTCAACTGGAATTTTAGCCATTTTTTGACGTGAAATTGTAAACATGTGGACATGGATTTTGAAAATTCTAGAGAGAATTTTAAGAGCTTCAAGAGAATTTCAACAATTTTGAGAGGGATTTGAAAAGTTTCAATGGGAATGGGAAGACTTGGGACAAAAATTGGAAAATTTTTAAGGGACTTTGAAAAAATTTCAACTGGAATTTTAGCCATTTTTTGACGTGAAATTGTAAACATGTGGAAGTGGATTTTAGAAAATTCTAGAGAGAATTCTAAAAGCTTCAAGAGAATTTCAACAATTTGGAGAGGGATTTGAAAAGTTTCAATGGGAATGGGAAGAATTGGGACAAAAATTGGAAAATTTTTAAGGGACTTTGAAAAAATTTCAACTGGAATTTTAGCCATTTTTTGACGTGAAATTGTAAACCTGTGGACATGGATTTTGAAAATTCTAGAGAGAATTTTAAGAGCTTCAAGAGAATTTCAACAATTTTGAGAGGGATTTGAAAAGTTTCAATGGGAATGGGAAGAATTGGGACAAAAATTGGAAAATTTTTCAGGGACTTTGAAAAAATTTCAACTGGAATTTTAGCCATTTTTTGACGTGAAATTGTAAACATGTGGACATGGATTTTGAAAATTCTAGAGAGAATTTTAAAAGCTTCAAGAGAATTTCAACAATTTTGAGAGGGATTTGAAAAGTTTCAATGGGAATGGGAAGAATTGGGACAAAAATTGGAAAATTTTTAAGGGACTTTGAAAACATTTCAACTGGAATTTTAGCCATTTTTTGACGTGAAATTGTAAACATGTGGACATGGATTTTGAAAATTCTAGAGAGAATTTTAAGAGCTTCAAGAGAATTTCAACAATTTTGAGAGGGATTTGAAAAGTTTCAATGGGAATGGGAAGAATTGGGACCAAAATTGGAAAATTTTGAAGGGACTTTGAAGAAATTTCAACTGGAATTTTAGCCATTTTTTGACGTGAAATTGTAAACATGTGGACATGGATTTTGAAAATTCTAGAGAGAATTTTAAAAGCTTCAAGAGAATTTCAACAATTTTGAGAGGGATTTGAAAAGTTTCAATGGGAATGGGAAGAATTGGGACAAAAATTGGAAAATTTTTCAGGGACTTTGAAAAAATTTCAACTGGAATTTTAGCCATTTTTTGACGTGAAATTGTAAACATGTGGACATGGATTTTGAAAATTCTAGAGAGAATTTTAAAAGCTTCAAGAGAATTTCAACAATTTTGAGAGGGATTTGAAAAGTTTCAATGGGAATGGGAAGAATTGGGACAAAAATTGGAAAATTTTTCAGGGACTTTGAAAAAATTTCAACTGGAATTTTAGCAATTTTGATGTGAAATTGTAAACATGTTGAGGTGGATTTGGAAAGTTCTAGAGAGAAGTTTAAAACTTTCAACAGGATTTCAACAATGTTGAGAGGGATTTGAAAAGTTTCAATGGGAATGGGAAGAATTGGGACGAAAATTGGAAAATTTTTCAGGGACTTTGAAAAAATTTCAACTGGAATTTTAGCAATTTTGACGTGAAATTGTAAACATGTTGATGTGGATTTGGAAAATTCTAGAGAGAATTTTAAAAGCTTCATCAGGGTTTCAACCATTTTGAGAGGGATTTGAAAAGTTTCAATGGGAATGGGAAGAATTGGGACGAAAATTGGAAAATTCTGAAGGGACCTTGAAAAAATTTCAACTGGAATTTTAGCAATTTTGACGTGAAATTGTAAACATGTTGAGGTGGATTTTGAAAATTCCAGAGAGAAGTTTAAAACTTTCAACAGGATTCCAACAATGTTGAGAGGGATTTGAAAAGTTTCAATGGGAATGGGAAGATTTGGGACGAAAATTGGAAAATTTTGAAGGGACTTTGAAAAAATTTCAACTGGTATTTTAGCAATTTTGACGTGAAATTGTAAACATGTTGAGGTGGATTTTGAAAATTCTAGAGAGAATTTTAAAAGCTTCAAGAGAATTTCAACAATTTTGAGAGGGATTTGAAAAGTTTCAATGGGAATGGGAAGAATTGGGACAAAAATTGGAAAATTTTTCAGGGACTTTGAAAAAATTTCAACTGGAATTTTAGCCATTTTTTGACGTGAAATTGTAAACATGTGGACATGGATTTTGAAAATTCTAGAGAGAATTTTAAAAGCTTCAAGAGAATTTCAACAATTTTGAGAGGGATTTGAAAAGTTTCAATGGGAATGGGAAGAATTGGGACAAAAATTGGAAAATTTTTCAGGGACTTTGAAAAAATTTCAACTGGAATTTTAGCAATTTTGATGTGAAATTGTAAACATGTTGAGGTGGATTTGGAAAGTTCTAGAGAGAAGTTTAAAACTTTCAACAGGATTTCAACAATGTTGAGAGGGATTTGAAAAGTTTCAATGGGAATGGGAAGAATTGGGACGAAAATTGGAAAATTTTTCAGGGACTTTGAAAAAATTTCAACTGGAATTTTAGCAATTTTGACGTGAAATTGTAAACATGTTGATGTGGATTTGGAAAATTCTAGAGAGAATTTTAAAAGCTTCATCAGGGTTTCAACCATTTTGAGAGGGATTTGAAAAGTTTCAATGGGAATGGGAAGAATTGGGACGAAAATTGGAAAATTTTTCAGGGACCTTGAAAAAATTTCAACTGGAATTTTAGCAATTTTGACGTGAAATTGTAAACATGTTGAGGTGGATTTTGAAAATTCCAGAGAGAAGTTTAAAACTTTCAACAGGATTTCAACAATGTTGAGAGGGATTTGAAAAGTTTCAATGGGAATGGGAAGAATTGGGAAGAAAATTGGATAATTTTTCAGGGACTTTGAAAAAATTTCAACTGGAATTTTAGCAATTTTGACGTGAAATTGTAAACATGTGGACATGGATTTTGAAAATTCTAGAGAGAATTTTAAAAGCTTTAACAGGATTTCAACAATGTTGAGAGGGATTTGAAAAGTTTCAATGGGAATGGGAAGAATTGGGACGAAAATTGGAAAGTTTTTCAGGGACTTTGAAAAAATTTCAACTGGAATTTTAGCAATTTTCACGTGAAATTGTAAACATGTTGAGGTAGATTTTGAAAATTCTAGAGACAATTTTAAAAGCTTCAAGAGAATTTCAACAATTTTGAGAGGGATTTGAAAAGTTTCAATGGGAATGGGAAGAATTGGGACGAAAATTGGAAAATTTTGAAGGGACTTTGAAAAAATTTCAAGTGGAATTTTAGAGATTTTGATGTGAAAGTTTCAAAATTTTGTCGGGGATTTTGAAATTTCCTGAGAATTTCCAAAGTTTCCCCGGGATTTCCAACATTTTGAAGGGAACTCCAAACATGTCAACATTGATTTTAAGAATCTCCACTGGAGTTTTAGAGATTTTGATGTGAAAGTGTCACCATTTTGTCGGGGATTTGGAAAATTTCCTGAGAATTTCAAAAGTTTCACCGGGATTTCCCAAATTTTGAAGGGAACTGATCGGAGCCAGCCCAGCGAGAGCCGGAGCCGGCAGGGTTCAACCGACCACGAGGTTCAGCCGAGATCAGGAAGCTCAGAGGGAAACGTACAGGGACAGCGTGATTCCCGGCGGGCCCCGATCGCCAAAGCCCCGGCAGCCATTGCGAGAGAGCGGCTGACGTGGCGGGGGGCATTCCCACGGTGACGCGGGAGGTTTAAAAGCGGCTGAAACTCGATACTAGCATTCAGTCAGCTGATCGGAGCCAGCCCAGCGAGAGCCGGAGCCGGCGGGGTTCAGCCGACCACGAGGTTCAGCCGAGATCAGGAAGCTCAGAGGGAAACGTACAGGGACAGCGCGATTCCCGGCGGGTCCCGATCGCCAAAGCCCCGGCAGCCATTGCGACAGAGCGGCTGACGTGGCGGGGGCGTTCCCACGGTGACGGCGACCACACCCCCTCCCCTTGCCTTGAAAAAGCCTTTGGGAGGGCAGCGACTAGTCACCAGGTGCAGGGAGGAGCAACCAGCTTGTGTAGCAGGTGAGTCCCACCCACACTGTGCTGCAGCAGCAGGTGTGGTAGCTTGTGCAGCAGGGTGCAGAGAGCACTTGTTGCTTGTCAGCCCCTCTAGCTTATTACCAGCGCCCCAGACTGCTGACGACCATGGGCGTCTCCAGGAGGAGAGCTTGTCTCTAACAGGCTGTGGCTACGCAGACTGAGGCTCTGTCCCGAACGGTGGCTGTTCAGGTCTCTGCAGGGAGTGCCAGAGCCTGCTGCTGGGGGAGGGAGGCCAGCACTCCACCTGTGTGAGGTGTGAGCAGGTGCAAGACCTGCTCGACGTGGTCGTCAAACTTAAGGAGGAGGTTGAGACGCTGAGGACCATCAGGGAGTGCGAAAGGGAGATCGACTGGTGGAGTAACACCCTGACGTGCAAGTCGGAAAGGTCCCAGAGAGGTAACCCCCAAAAGGAGATGGACCTCCTGCCCTCTCGGATAGAGGCAATTTTGACGTGAAACTGTAAACATGTGGACATGGATTTGGAATATTCTAGAGAGAATTTTAAAAGCTTCAACAGGATATCAACAACGTTGAGAGGGATTTGAAAAGTTTCATTGGGAATGGGAAGAATTGGGACGAAAATTGGAAAATTCTGAAGGGACTTTGAAAAAATTTCAACTGGAATTTTAGCCATTTTGACGTGAAATTGTAAACATGTTGAGGTGGATTTGGAACATTCTTGAGAGAAGTTTCAAACTTTCAACAGGATTCCAACAATGTTGAGAGGGATTTGAAAAGTTTCAATGGGAATGGGAAGATTTGGGACGAAAATTGGAAAATTTTGAAGGGACTTTGAAAAAATTTCAACTGGAATTTTAGCAATTTTGACGTGAAATTGTAAACATGTTGAGGTGGATTTGGAAAATTCTAGAGAGAATTATAAAAGCTTCAACAGGATTTCAACAACGTTGAGAGGGATTTGAAAAGTTTCAATGGGAATGGGAAGAATTGGGACAAAAATTGGAAAATTTTTAAGGGACTTTGAAAAAATTTCAACTGGAATTTTAGCCATTTTTTGACGTGAAATTGTAAACATGTGGACATGGATTTTGAAAATTCTAGAGAGAATTTTAAAAGCTTCAAGAGAATTTCAACAATTTTGAGAGGGATTTGAAAAGTTTCAAT